>NC_133619.1:327663467-327908467 GCF_048593235.1 Sminthopsis crassicaudata | reverse complement strand
TCTGCTTGAAAGGAACAGGACTGTGGAAATATTAATGACCACAGGAGGGCAGGGCCAATTCAAAAGCGACAAAGATCAGAATGAGAAGAAACTGCTCATATTTTGGTTAGCAACAAGGTGTCATTTGTTTGTGGCAGTATGAAAATGGAAGGAGAAGGCAAACTTCCTAGCACAACGGCCAACAGGAAACCCAATGCAAAATCAGCAGGCTTTCCACAAACAGAGAACATTGTGTAAGGAGGGAAGCTGACGTAGATGAAAGAAGCAGTAGTTGGTGCAAATAAGCTCTCAGCAAGTAAATCGGTCCCCAGATGAGGACTGTCACCATATTATTGGGTTGGGCTTGTACCTTGACATATCAATCAAGCTATACGCATTTATTAAGCACCTCTTAGGTATTAGTAGCTTAGTATGTAAATAAAATGAATGAAAGATATATTTGTCTGTCAGGTACAGACAAATATACATACAAGTATATGTAGAGGAAGTATAAAGAAAATAAGTACAAAGTAATAAAACAAAAACTCATTGTCTGTTAGACAACATAATATAATGACACCCTCATGAAACTATTCCTCTTTGATTCTTGTTAGGATCAGAATTTAAAATGACCACGATTAATTAAAACTCCTTTGGAATTCTTATGGCTATTTATGGCTTTTTTTTAAATGAAGTTTAGATCAACATACTGTTTGAAGTACCAAAATGATTATAAATTATATTGGAGATTTCTTCAATAGGATTTTATATAAGGTATTTTGGGGTTAGCACTAGTACTTAGCTAATTGGGGGATCAGGAAAAGTTTCATGTAGAAGATGCTATTTTAATGGCATCTTTAAAAAAGTCTTGAGATTATATGAGGCAGAGATGAGGACAGAGTATACAAGAAGTTTGGAGAATGGTTAGTGAAAATTTATGAAGGTAGGAGATGGAGTGGGGTGTGTGTGTGTGTGTGTGTGTGTGTGTAATAGAAAAGCGTCAGTTTGGCTGGATCAAAAAGTACAAGAGGGGTAATAATGTATAAGAAGGATAGAAACAAATTCTAGGAGAGAGCTTCACAAGGACCCCAGTCATCAAATGTTGTATTTTAATGGCTTGATTCAGTTATATTGTGGGAAAGAGAAAGGAGGGTGTGTATGTTTGTGCATATTCACACATAACACCTTTTCTTGTTTTTCCCCTTCCCTCATATATCACTAATATGCCGGAATGAATGAAGAACTTATTAAGTGCTTATTATATGGGTCAGGCACTGAGCTAAGTGCTAAGAATACAAATTTTAAAAGCCAGGCACTGTCTACCCTCAGGGAGCTCACATTCCAAAAGGAAAAAAAAAAAACCATACAAGAGAATGTGGACAGGGAAGAGAGTTTTTTTTTTTTTTGTTTTTGTTTTTGTTTTTGTTTTTGTTTTTGTTTTTTTTTCTGGGAGAGTCAGGGCAATGTTAAGTAGAGGCAAAAGGTTAGAACTTCCTTTCTTTATGTCTTTATCGATTTGTCTCTTCTCCTCTGTCTCTCTATTTCCATCTGTTTCTCTTTAGCTTTCTTTTTCTGTCTCTTTCTTCCTTTCTCCCTCTCTTTTATTTCTAGCCTCCTTTTCTCCCTTCCTCTCTTCCTTCATTCTTGCTTTCCTTTCTTCTTTCCTTCCTCCCTTCTTCTCTCCCTCCCTCCACAAGTAATGCTTCTATGTTACCACATTAGCACTACCACAAAAAGAAACCAGAATTCAGAGCTGCCAAACTACTTAGGATGATCTTTTTTAGCTTTTATTCTGGAGAAAGGTTTTGCAGACTCATGATTCATTTCTGGCAGTGTCAAGTAGCAGAAGCCTTAGGATCACATCCCAAGCTCATGAAGGTTGAAAGCAGGTGGGGTACTTAGGATGCTAAGGTTCAGAAACCTGTATGAAGCTGTAGATGTCCCAAAGGGTCTACTCCAGGGAAAAAGATGAGTTTTAGTGCTTTCCTTCTAGTGAAATTTTATACCATTCTAAGAGGGTTCTGGGGATGCTGATCCCTAGGAGCTCCCCAAGCTACTCATAATGGTCATCTCATAGACTCCCCAAAATAAATCTGAGTTCAAAGCACAGGAAGATCAGATCAGCAGTCTTATGGTTTCACGGCTAATCCCAGCTAAGCAGACAACTGGCTCCTGACTTTCCACCAGGTGGCAGGGGGATCCAACAGCAGCTACTGCAGACAAGTTAGCACTAATAAATTTCCTCCACCCTTGATGTTTCTTCCTTGTAACTAAGGAAAACGTCATCAAGGCAGACAATAAAATGGGAAAATGAGGGGGCATAAAATAAATGAAGAATATAAAATAGATTTACTAGATTTTTTTTGGTTTTTAGATAAGGTATTCAGTTGTTCCTCTCCTTTTCTAGCCCAGCCTATGTTGCTTCTAAAAAAATCAACTGGACCACTTGAGAGGAGAGAGACAGAGAGAGAGAGAGAGAGAGAGAGAGAGAGAGAGAGAGAGAGAGAGAGAGACAGAGACAGAGACACAGAGACAGAGACAGAGACAGATATGAAGACACTCAGAGAGAAAGAGAGATGGAGACAGAGATAAGAGACACAGAGATAGAGAGAGACTCACAGAGAGACAGAAAAATACAGACATAGATACAGATAGAAACAGAAATGTAGAGACAGAGCTAGAGAGACACACAGAGACAAACAGAGACAGGAGGTGCGATGGGCAGCTTGTCAGAGTAGATGTGTATTGAATGTAATTTGAATCTGGAAGACCCAAGTTTGAATCCCACCTCAGATACCTATTAGCTTTGTGATTTAGGGCAAATCATTAACCTTATTCAACTTTGGTTTCTTCCTTTCAAAAATGGGATAATGAGAGCATCTACTTTACAGAAATATGAGGATTAAATGTGCTATGTAAATATGTAAAGTGCTTTGCAATTTTTAAAGTATCATATTATCAAAGCAGGGTACAAAGGAAAAACTATAGAGTGGAACTACTCTGGTACCTGATTTTTAACAATAATGTTAGGCTTATTTAGAAACTCCTAATATAGAATCATAGATCTAGAGCTGGAAGGAACCTCAGAACCTTATCTCCTCTATCCCCCCTCATTTTTCAGATGAGGAAACTGAAGATCAGGAAGAGGAAATAATTTGCCCAAAGCCATATGGGAGTAAGAATCAGAAGTAGAATCTTTGACACAAAAGAAGTAATGCCATACTTCTAACACCAAAGTCAATGATCTTTTTACTGTACCATAACATTGCCATATCCATTCACATCTCATTGCCTTCTAACTACTTGAAAGTGAGGATGATATACTTATCTTGACTTTGACCACCCCCATCCAGCCTACGTTCACCTAAAAGAGATATCTGAAAATAGACTGAGTTAACTTTCTGTTATTAACAGAACCTTCATAGTTCAAAACTAATCTATTCATTAAAAAAATATTCTCACAATAATCCTAGAATCTGTCATAGAGATTGAACTGAAAAAAGTTTGATTTTTTTCTCCAGCCCTTGGCGAGCTAAGGAGCAAATTATTTTAGATTTCTGTGAAAGATGATGTGAGATAGTAGAGAATTTTAATATATTATCTCATTGGGTCTTTACTCTGATCCTGTGAGGTCCTACTTTATGTATCATTAACCACATTTTGAAGATAAGGACGTTGACACTTAAAAGCATTAAATGACTTGTCCATGTTCATATAAGTATTAAATGCTGGATTTGAGATTCAAACTCAGTTCTTCCCTGACTCCAAACCCAAATTTTCATCCCAAGCTACCATGTTGCTATGGAGACAGTAGCTAAAGAAAGGGTAATTGCATATGACCTGGCTTGACTGAAATACAGAAAAATATATACACAAGACTTTTTTTCAATTTTTTTTCTTCTCTCAAAAAAAGTCTTCTACTTGCTTATGACTAAATGGCAGGCCTTTTCTTGTCATTACTATCTCTTGGTACCATTTTCCTTTCAGATGGCTAAGGGATCAAACAGATGTTACTCCTCCTTTCTTTCTGGCTCAGTGCCATAATTTTATGGATTTTCTTTCCCTCCTCCACCCCCACCCCTACACTATGACCTCATGCCAAATAAACCAATTCAGTGTGGGCCCTAGCAGATATAGTAATTTATAATTTAATTCTATTTTTCTGACATGAATACTTGTGTATGGTTGCCTTTAGTTGTAATCTCCATTAATAGAAGTCATTTGGAGTTAATAAGTTTTTGGAGTTAATAATTTCTCTGAAAATCCATTCGCTTATATATTCTTTTTAAATACTCCTCTTCTGTAATAGACTGGTGGAAAGTTATATCTTTTTTGTTTAGTAAGATTTAGCCTAAGATCTAGTAAGAGAAATCACCAGAGTGCCAAATCACTTCTCAGAGCAAAGATCAAGCCATACTGCACAAATGTATACGGGATTGTCAAAGTTATAATTACTTGAATCCAGAATGCAAATTGAATTTAGAATGAATATCCATATGGGGGGATATCTCTTTAGAAGGGTGTCACTTACAACCTAAAGTTTTTAAGATAAAAATGTCAATATTTTTATTAAAATGCTTTCTGAAAGAAAAACTATGTAAATAAAACCTATATAAATAAAGATTTAATTTAAGCTATAGTAGCCTTTGGCTATTTCCTCACATGTGGACTCTTTGGAAAAGCTACCTCAGGATTAAGATACTCTGTTGATCAACTTAAAATCATAATTCATAAGTTCCTCAAAGGACTCAATAGTTCAAAACAAGACAATTATTCAAATCATAAAGCAAATAGAGTGAGAAGAGAATATTCCATTTATATAAACATGGATTATAGTCTCCCACAGGATACATTTTTGCCAGTGGGAGTGAATATGTATACAAAGAATGTGTACAATCATGTAGCATGCAGAGAAGTCATACACATGGAAAATATGTGTGAAAAGCAATGTGCCAGGAACTCACATGGCTAAAACTCCCATGTTAAGGATACATATACCCAAGGAAATTCATGACTCCAATAATATCTTTATATCATAATATCATCATCTCTTTATAATGATCTCTGGTGGGTGTCACATCCATGTTGTCTACTAAGCAACATATTGCTTCTATGAATTTCTACTACTCTTCCTTCTTGTCTTGATCTTTTCAAGATCATGTCTTTTCCTATCTTCCAAAGTGCAATGCCTAGAAAGCTTCTCTCTGAAAAGACCTGCTGGTAGCATTTTGTTTTTTAACAAAGGACATGAACTATCACATACAGACACAGATCAAAAAGCCAGTCCACAAAGACCTCAGGTTAAGTTTAAGTATATTCTTTGTACTTTCTAATTCTGGGACTGAATCAAAGTCACAGGAAACTATCCAAATTGAGGTTACAAATTTCCTTTAACTTCTGTCTAACCTTTTGTGGGGATTCATTGTCCCCCAAACTCTGTTTAGAGGTCTCAGAGAAAGAAATCACACAGGAGCTATATGGAGCCTAGGACTACAAAGTCCTTTTATCCTCAAAACCTTTGTTCATTAGCATACTAATGAAGTTGAATGTACAGAAACTAAACAAAGAAGAGAAAAAATCATTATCCTCTACCTTTTTGGCTCATGGAACTGCTTTTAGCGTGTCTGTCTGTTAGCAGTAGCAGCAACAACAACTGATCTCGATTTTATATTGTATTTCAAACAATCCAATACTTTGCTTCTACATAGGTATTATTTTAGTCAACCATGTTTATGGAATATTTTTAGAGCATTTGCTTCAATAGGTTACAACAGGCTGAGATAATTCTCAGACTTTTCTTTGCCAGAATTCTCAATAGAAGCAGAAACTATGACATGGCCATGCAGAAATAAGACATTCAGAATTCTAAATATAATACATTTTAGATATAAGAAAGGGGTAATTAGCAATGAAGTTTTATGAAAATGACACCAAGGAACTGATGGATGCACCTAGACTTATGAAAAACCTTTAGAATCATAACACAGATTTTAAGAGTATTACCTTTATAATTATAGAAAGAGCCTTTTTGTTTGTTTTTGAGTTAATTCATTCTAAATTGAGAGATCATCTGAGAACTAAAAAGTCAGGAAATCTCTTGCCTTTCTTTTGAGTTTTGTAATTAAATAGTAAGAGGAAGGTGAAGATTAGTTCTAGAGTGCAATATTTTAATTTCCCGTTTTGATCTGACTCCTTATTTTCTCTCTCTTTCCATTGCCATGACTAGTTCAGACTTTGGTTTACTTACACCTATATTGTTAAAAAATAATAATGACAATGATGATAAAAATAATCATAGCAGTTCATATTCATGAGTCAATAAAATAGAATTTCTCTGGGGGTAAGGATTTCTTCTTTTTTGTCTTGGTATCTACAGTGCCTAGCACAGTGCCTGATATATATATATATATTTGGTACTTATTAAATGTTTGTTGGTTAATTGATGATATATCCACCAATCCATTCTTTCTAAGGGACTATATCCCTCCCTTAGAGTCTATAAAGCACTTTTCTAACAGTCTTGTGGAGTACATCATACAAGTATTATTGTCCTATTTATAGATGAAGAAACTGAGACCCAGGAGTTGTGACTTGCCCCCAGTTATACATGGAATGAAGCAGAGCCTGGAACTAGACCAGATCCCAGTGATTTTTTCAAATCTACCATTTATGACACAAGAATATTATTATCCTCTGATGATATAATCCATTGTATGCCAGTTACCTCCTCTATTGTCTGCCTTTAACAAAAATATCAGTCACATTTAAATCTAAAATTGGTAAATCTTTTTATGTATTTATATGTGCATATACTGTACATATAAATACACGAGTTATATCACAATGCATGTTGTTATAGAAAAATATTTAGTATCCTTAAGTTTGTAGTTCTGGTTACATAAAGTCACATGAATGCCTTTTGTTTAGAGAATTGCTATCCTTCTAAAAGGGTGTGGTAAAAGGATTCTTCCAGTCCCTACCATTAACTTGTTGGACCAGATATAATTCATCTCCCAATGACTTCACAAGAAAAACTACATCATTTGTTTTGGTAAATGCAATACTCAAATCAGAGTTCAATTTTCTAATGTACCTATCCCTGTTTTAAAATGTATAACGTGTCCCTTCCTAAAATGAAAACTGCGTCAATCAGCAAGCTGAGAAGAAGATACATCAGGGTTTTATCAGATAATAAGCTTGGTAGAAAATAACAACCACATTGAGTTTTCCTAACCAAAATCAGCAAATTCCTAACCAAATCAGCAATTCTAAATCTGGATCAGTGCTAAGTCAAATTTGCCTTGCTTACAAATAAACCTGAGCATGAAGCAGCATTCAGATCAAATGGAGCTGAATGAGAGCTAGAAAGGCTATCTATATGACAGTAACCTAGACAACATAGCCATTTGAATATGAAGACTCCTGCTACTTTCATAAGAACATTTCTGTACTGAGTAAACAGCAGGGTATCATAAAAAGAGCTTTAGGTTTAGGGTCAAATACCCTGCATTTGAATCCTGCTTCTGCTACTTGCTTCCTCTGTGATCTTGGAAACTTATTTAACTTCTCTGAGCCTCAATTTCTCCATATATAAAGTGAAGAGATTGGACTGAGATAACCTGTAAGCAAGAATTCTGAACCTGAGGTCCATAAATTTGTATTTTTTTAATATTTTAAGAACTTTCGATTAACCGGTAATCTTATATTTGTTTGTTTTTTTAATTATTCTGAGAAAGGATCCATAAGTTTCATGTTCCAGTTAAACGGGCCTGCTTACTGTTTTCCTCTAAGCCTTCTCACAGACTGGAATGCATTCCTTCCTTATTTCTACCACATAAAATCCCTTGCTTCCTTCAGTGACCAACTTAAGAGCCACAGTCTACAGGAAACAAATTAATGCCATAGTTGCTTGTATCTCTGCTCCTCTCTCAAGAAATTATACACCTTTTAATTTTATTTATTATGTTTCTTTCCCTTCTCCTCCCTGCAAAGATATAAACTTATTAAGGGACTGTTTCCTATTTGACTTTTTATCTTCATGTTGAGCCCCATGGTATAGTCAATAGAAAGAAAGCCTTGGAGCCGAGAAAACCTAGGTTAAAGTCTCATCTATGACACATACTGACTGTTACCGTGGGCAAGTGATTTAACCTGTCAGTAAGTTGCAGAGTAATGCTGATTTGCATCGGTTCAGGGAATTTCTTCATACAAGGAGTTCCCTCTACAGTGAAATCACAAGTCTTACCCCCATCTCCACTGTCTGGCACATAATAGGTGCTTAATAAATATCTGTTGAATTGTTTGTTTGAATTAAATTATAAATCCTCACAATAACCCTAAGAAGTAGATAGTGATGTTATTGTTTACTCATGTCCAACTGTATATGACCCCATGGACTTTTGTCTTTGGGGTTTTCTTGGTAAATATACAAGAGTGGCTTTCTATTTTTGTTTGCTTGCATTTTTGTTTTCCTTCTCAGGTTTTTTTACCTTTTTTCTAAATCCGATCTTCCTTGAGCAGCAAGATAATTGTATAAATATGTATACATATATTGTATTTAACATATACTTTAACATATTTAACATGTACTCCACTACTTGCCATCTAGAGGAGGGGATGGGGGGAAAGGAGGGGAAAAGTTGGAACAGAAGTTTTTGCAAGGGTCAGTGTTGAAAAATTACCCATGCATATGTTTTGTAAATAAAAAGCTAAAATAAAAAAAAAAAATACAAGAGTGGTTTGCCATTTCGTTCTCCAGTGTGTCCCTATTTTAAAGATGAGGAATTAAGGCAAATAGGAGTTAAGTGAATTGTCACTTAACAGGCTTCTGAGGCTGGATTTGAATTCAGATCTTCTGACTTCTCAGCCCATCACTCTATGCACTGAGACATTTAGCTGTCCCAAAGAGATAAATAAGCATTGTATGATTATCCCTATTTCACAGATGAGTATTTAGTAGTATGTACTATGGATTCAGTAGAATATTCAGGATGATATAGGAAAAGGATTGGAATCAAGAGACCAGCCAAGAGACTATAAGAATTTTGATTCTAATCACCTCATACCAGGAATGTTAAAATAATAACAATAGCTAATGATTATATAGGATTTTAAGATTTGCAAAGAACTTTATAAATATTATCTCATTTGATCCTCACATAGATGCTATTATTATCCCCATTTTGTGTGGCAACTTATACAGGAACTGAATTCAAGTCTTCCAAGCTCCAAGTACAGCACTTGATCTGATGTACCATCAAGTTGTTAAGTATTACCTGCAGAGTACAAAAATGGTTCTTGATACATATAATTTTTAAACAATATGCTTTCTTGTAATACCAAGTAAATGGCAGAACTTATCATTTACAAAAACATGTAAACAGAAAATAATAAGGTTATAAAGGTGGGGGTTTCTCAATAAGGACTCTTTTCTAAGTACTTTCATGCTTAGGTGGTGTGGAAAAATAATTATCTATACTTATATTCCCAGTGGGGAAGGAGCTTGATGATAAATTTCTCTCTTCCTGAATTTTTTAGGATCGTGAAGATGTCCAGTCCCAATCTGAACATTATGACCTTGATGGGCAGTGGTTTGACATATGCAAGTGCATATCTCTTTGGGGTTTCAGATCAAGATATTTTTTTGGGACCCTCCATGACAACACTCATTCAGGTAGGTGAGAGAGAGAATAAAAAAGTAAAACTGCCTATTTTGAGTCTCACATATTACCTTCAAACATGTCTCTGCTCTATTAGGCCTATTTGATTCATGACAGGCATTCATAGGGGTCACATTTCTGGCAGGAAACTTTATGATTGAAAGCATTATATATATCCATTTCAAATTAGTCAGACTTTTTCTCTCTGCTTTTTGTTGTTTTTCATTTTTTCCTTCCCTTCCCAGAAAGATCTCCCTTATATTAAAGAATAAAAAAAGGAAATAATTTAAAAATCAATTTAGAAAAATTGACCAATACATCAACTGATTATGATAGTATAGATGATGTTCCAATCCCATAGCCTCTACTTCTGGAAGAAAGGAAGTACATTTTATCCTCTCCTCTTCAGTTCAAACTTTGTTTATAGTATTTTAATTTTTTATTTAAAATTTATTTATTTAAAACTAGATACACTAGAGAAGGAAATGGCAAACTACTTCAGTGACTTTGCTAAGAAATCCTCATGGACAGCATTGGTGTGCTATGGTCTATGGGATCATGAAGATTTGTACATGATTGAAAAAAGTACTACTCACATAGCACCTTAATATACCTTATATAGCACCTCCTCCAAGTTTATTTCTTCCCAACTTGCACTCATAAATTGGGCCCATGGGGAATAAGTATCCCAGGTTCAAGGTACCTGGGAAACTCACACTCCTAATACTATAATTCATGAGCTCACATTAGTGAACTCACATCAGCATTCACCTTTAACAGTCAGCCAGATGATAATTAGTTCAAAACAAAGATATATAATGAAATGATAGGGCATAAATAGTAAAAAGAAAACATCTCTTGTCTTTAAACTTGAGATTCACTTGCTACAATTATAAAAATCAGTGAGAAGAATAAGTACAAACAGAATTAACTTATATGAGTTATAAGCATTATAAGGCCCAATGTCTTTTCTCTTTTAGTGATGTTTTCATGCTGTATTCTCTATAATTTCCAATAAGAGGCTACAAAAGAATCTGACTCCCCAAAATTTAGTTTAAAAATATTAATAGAAAGCTTAGGAAGCAATCAAGAGCTTTGATAGGAAGGGGGTATTCAGATTTTAGTGATATTATTACTAGTATAAAACATGAGGATTCTATTTAATATTCTTTAATGACATTTGGCTGAGAAATAGACTATAAGAAACTTTTCATTCTTCACAAAATGAACATTGATTTAGTAAAGAAAAAAATGGAGCATAAGTCAAAATTTAATTACTACAAAATTGAGTGTAAATGGATCTAATTCCCCTATAAAGAAAAACGGATGGCAGGCTGAATTAAAGAAAAGAATCCAACAGTATGTTGTCAAAAGCAAATACAACTAATACAAACATATGTACACAAATTTAAATAAAAAAGTTTTAACTAATATTTATCATGCTATAACCTGTTAAGAAAAATCTAGGTTTGTGGTAGTAATATTTGACCAAGTTAAATCAGGAAACATGAAGACATAAAAAGGAAGTTATATCCTGATTAAATTCACAATTCATAACAAGAGCATGTTGATTTTACTTGCATCTATATGTACACTCAATTACATAGAAGCTAGTTTTATAAAATTTCTATGAAAAAATAGAAAATTAATAATAGATTCCAATACTCTGTAATCAAGATATTATTAAATCAGAAAGAAAGGGGAGAAAGGATCAGAGAATCATAGATTTAGAATTGAGAGCATCTTCAAGGCCATTGAGTTCATCCCTTCCCCTCATTTTTCAGATGAAGAAACTGAAAAAGACAGGTTAAGTGACAGTAAGTTTAGGAGATTAGATTTAAATGCAGTTCTTCTCCAAGTTCATTGTCCTATTTACTATATGCTGTTGTTTCTCAGGCAGCCTTGAAAATAGTTGAAGAAACTAGATTTAATAGCTATATGACAATAACTTTAGAAAAAAAATCAGGACATTCTTTTTCTCAAGTACATGTAAAATATTCACTAAAATTGAACAAGTCCTAGATCTTAGAAAATTCCTAGTTAAATTTAAGAAAGCAAAAATACTAATTACTACACTTTATGGAATAATTCTATAAATCTAGAAATAAAGAATAATAATATGACAAAGAGATATAGGCTTATTTGATTTTTTTAAAAAATTAATTTTAAAAATTATCAGAATAATAATGATTTATTAAATAGTGCCTAGGTTGGAAAAATTATAAAAACTATAAGAGATTAACCCAAAGAAAACATTAACCCTAAATTTGTCTGACAAATCCAGAGCAATATTCAGAGACAAGTTTATAATACCAGTGTCTAGATAAGAAAAAGAAAAGGCAATGAAACAAAAATTAGAAACAACAACAACAAAAAAAAAGATCCATGAAAGAAAAGGGGAAAAAACTATAAAAAAGAAAAAGAAAAAGAAAACAAAAAAGAAAGAAAGAAAAGGGGAAATTTTCAAAAAATAAATTAATAAAATGAATAATAAAAATGTGACTTGATGAAATTAAAAGCAGAATTTTTAAAATTCAGTAATCAAATATATATTGAATCTATGATCTCAACAATGGAGAAATTTTCTCCTATGATACATATTACAACTCATTTATGCCTAGTTCACAATTCTTGTCCATGACCTTTCATAAATTTACCACAATCTTATTATAAAATTGAATAAGATTGAATCGTTCTCTGAAATTATCACAATCAGTCTAAATATCCTTTCTCCACCTATTTCTCATTTTCAGCATCAATAATTTATTTAAATAGATTAGGTTGGAGGTTTTTTTTTTCTTTTAATTGCATACCATGTCTACCATTTCTCTTCTTTTTTCTAGATTTATACTAATGGTGAACTTTGCTTTAAGACGTATGTGGTATGACTATATATAGAATTCAGGGATGATTCCCACATCAGTAATGAGTCATTTCCTGCTTGTTAACATATAATCAGTTTCATCTCTGTATTACTAGTTGTGCTCAATTTATTTCTTAAAGTATTCACTCTAAAGTTTCTATATAGACTAAATTTTTGGTATCTTTCATTCCTTCCTCTGAACCCTGTTTTCTAACATTTTTTCTATTGTTGCCTATTCCTACATTGGCATTAAAGTCACCAAATATTGAATATATTGTTTTAATTTGGAGGATCTTTTTTAGTTTCTTGTAATATTAATTTCTCTCCCTCTTCATCCTCTGTGACAGATGTTGTTCTGTAATCTACTGTCATTTTCATATTAATAATTTTGCCAGTAGTTATCATAACATAACTTTGTCAATACCTATCTTGAGTACTGTAATATAAGAGACCCAAATGCCCCATGAAATGTTGACTTTGGACATATGAAAAAAATAAAGCTGCCAATTGTTTATTGGTCTCTTGATATAATCTTTCAACTTGTGTAACTTATTTCTGTCTCCTGATTTAGTTATAGTGAGAATGCTAGGACTTATGTGATGGTTTCAAATCTTCCAAAAGCACATCTATCAGTAAATAAGGATTTCATAGTTAAAGTGTCAACAGCTAAGTTCAAGTTTAAAGACAGTCTTAAAATTGTAATTCTTAACACTTTTAGGTTTTTTTTTAAACAGCCCAATGGTGTTGACAATTAGAAAATGTAATCAAAAAGCAAAATTAGAAATAATAAAAAGAAGACAAAATCAACATAAATTAAGAATAATAATCTCAATCTATTGAGTTTAGTAATTTAAAAGAAATTTCTGAATACCCAAAAATATATAAAGTGCAAAACATTATAAAATAGGACATATTGTGTTATGTACACACAAATATATATATACATGTATATATATATGTATACATATATACTCATATGTAAAACCTAAATAATACATTCTCAGAAGGAAAAACTCAAGAGTATCAATCATTAAAGTGGTGACATGTAAAAAGGTACTGAGACTAGAAAAATCCACTAGGAAATTTTTCCACACCTTCATAAACCTTTAGAGAAAATGAGGTATAATGGAAACATCACTGAAATATGGAATCTTAAAACCTGAATGCTGGCTCTGATACTTGCTGTCTACATGACCTTGAACATAATTCACTTAAACTAGACCTTAGAGTATCCTTATGCTTATCTACTAAATGAGAGAATTGGGCTAGAAAATCCCTAAGTATACTATTGTCCTGTATCTTATGATCCTAAGTATTCTTTATATTATATATATTTCTATGTATAAGGCCTATTCAATTCTTTCAGTGAATTAAATAAAAAGAGAGGTGAAGTTTTTTATTTACCTAATTTACCCTATTTACCAAATATGAGACCGAAAATCAAAACTACAAGCTAATTTAATATTTTTTGTATAAGAATATTAAATAAACTATTGGCAAGTATAATAGAGCAATGTGACAAAAACATTTTTATTACAACCAAGAAAGCTTAATACTTAGGAATGCAAGGATGATTGAATGTTGGAAAAACAAAGAGAATTATAAATCCTATCAACAATAAAAATCATTAAAATTATCTGATATTAATTTGTAGCTAGTGTGCTCAACCTCATTCTCTCAGCACCATGTTGCTACATTTTCCCCTCAGGGTTTCAGAAAGTGCCCTTAGGAGTTTAAGATGTGTCTTCTCTTTTTGCTATCTACTTTAGTCCCTCCCTTAGCTGTTACTCCTACTGTTAGGAGACCAGTGTTAAAGCAGCCCAATCCCATTATTTTGTATTTCTGCAAAGGAACATTTACTTCAAAGATTTAGCCAAAACAAATATACAATTTCCCCCACATACACCTCTAGAGTTTATTCTCCCCAAGAGCACCTCAGTCTTTTGTGGGATGAGGGTAGGAATAATCTATATAATACTGATTCCACCAAATTCACATCCAAATGCAGCATCTCTTTCTGATGAGTCTTCAACTCAGCTTCCTCTGGATGCTCATCTGAAGGTCCAGCTGAAGATCATTTCTTGATACTTGAGGCTTGAATGTTGTGCTGGCAGAGAAAACTGGTTTTTGGATTTTGGCAACTCAATCTCCTAAATTTTAGAAACTCCCAAGATCAGAGATTCCACTCCTTTCAATAGACACTTGAAGCAAAGGAGTAACCAAGGTCCCTGAGAAATAAATGAAGCAAAGAAATAGTAGTTGAAATTAACAGTTTTTTTGAATGTCTCCACAGCCAATAAAAGCGCCTCCTCTTCAGCACACAGTTAGCCAACTGGAACTAGAGAATGTCTATGAACCTCCACAGTCTGTCTCTCTAACACACTTCCTATTCAAATCACGATTCTCCAAGAGGCAGCTTCCTAGCATTCTCCACATGGAATTGCCATCTGAGGCACTCTGAGAATGCACCAAATCTCCATTATAAATAGACATAGAAGGGGCCTTTAATCAAATACAGCATCTATTTATGGTCAGAAAAGTGCAGAACTAGAGAGACTTTTCTTTTAGAAGTAGTATATGCTAAAAACCCAAAGCCAACATTATATGTGATAAGAAACATGAGAAATATTTTCCCTAAAAACAAGTATGAAAAAGGATTGTCTCTGTCCTTCCTATTGGATATAGACATGTTAGCTATGATGAGCAATTAATATATGAGTTTGTAATAAGGAGTTTCCAAACATCCTTATTTGGAAAACCAGAAAACCCAGTTCAATTACTTTAATTGGTAATCACTTCAATGATAATAAATTACTTAAGGTAGAAGGTAAGGTTTCTTTTTGTTTATATTATTTTATTTTGAATTGGTCTGGACTTATGATTTCATTAATATAGGAAATGATCTGTATGAAAAACCACTCTACCAATCTAGATCCCAAATAGTTCTATAATAGTTTTAGATAGACATTAAGAGACTAAATGAATTCCTCATAGTTATACAGCTAGTATGTGTCAGAGGCAAAATTTGAACCCTGGTTTTCTTATGACTTTCTAGCCAAAATGATACATTATTTCCCAATCAGTAAAATAAGCCCACAAAAAGAATATGAATTTTTATGTATCATTTTTTAAATTTTTTTATGTATCATTTTTAAATGCATTTTAAAAATACCATTTGAAGAATGACAAAATTTATCAAATATGTGGGCATCTCTCTATCAAGATCATAAATACAGCTATATGAAGACACTTTCCTTTTCATTTTAACAAAAATGAAGGAAGAACAGAAAAGCTGAAGGGACAGCTCCTGCACATGGATAGGTTGAGCTAATATGATTAAAAGTTTATATTTCCAAAATAAATTTATAGATTTAATGCAAAACTAATCAAAATACTTATCATTTATTTTACAAAATGGAATTTAAAAGCTTCTGTAGAGAACAAAAGAACAAGACTGTTTAGAGAAAAAAATAACAAAATAAAATTTTATTTCTCAGGTTTCCAAAAAAATAGTATAAAGTAGTGAATATCAAAACTGTCTGGTACTGGAAAATTTTTTTAAAAGAAAATTTAATCAGAATCAAAATAAAACATATATTAGAGATGCATATGTGATAAACCCCTCAAATAAAAAAAAAAAAAAACTTTGGAAATAGAAGATCTTTATCCAATAAAAACTTAGAATAAAATTATATGTCAACATAGGGAAAACCAAAATAAGGATAAATTTTAATCAGATCAGGGACAAAAAAAATATTTATAAAGATTAGAAGGTAAAGGAATGATATATGTATTGAGAAGATTTATTTTAAGCTATCAAACTAATGGAATTATACATAACCAGATTTGATTATATAAAAATAAAGAATTCTACATTTAAAAATAAAAAAAGCAATAGGGCCATGTCCCATTTGTAATTTCATATCCAGTGTGATGGCTCCCTCAGAGCCTAAAAGCCCAGATAAATAATTTCTTTAATAACAACATTCAATATCTTGGGCAGTCAGGGTCACAAATGGCAGTTTTACAACCCAGCAGCTCTTCCTCATTCCTTATCCCTGAAGCAAAGCCAGAGGACCCATCAAAACATCAACAAAGGACCAGCATAGGTTTCTCATTGCTGCTGGCCAACCCATCCATCAAAATAAAATTGTGCTGTTTCCAACACATCTAGCTGGTTGGGGTCTGCCTATTTAACCTGTGGCTACTTTCTCTCCCACATGCTAGATGCCCCTATGATTGACTGAAATCTACCTGCAGCTGTTTGGGTTATGACTACTGTCTTGCCAACTAGCATTAAATTATCCTTTACACTGTCTGGCTACAGCTACTATTGGAGTAGGCTCAATATCATTGGGCATTTTCACTGTCTCCGGGCTCCCAGTGCCATAGTCCCATTATGCTGAAACTAAGAGGCTCTGTCACTATTATCAAAGCTACTACTCAATAGGCCAGGGCACTATTGCTTTCTCCATTATCTTTTACAAAGGTCAATTTAAGTCACCCAGCATGCACTACTGTCCTGGCCCACAACAGATCAAAAGATAAAAGAATCTGATTGGAGAGAAATTAGAGTAAATAATACTGATGTATATATGTGTGTGTTGTGTGTGTGTTTGTATGTATACACTTACAGGAGAAGGAAATGACAAACCACTTCACTATCTTTGTCAAGAAAACCCCAAATGGGGTCATGAAGAGTCAAAAAACTGGAAATTGATAAAACAACAACAAATGTATGCATATAAATATACATATATACATATATACCACAAATTATAAGGACATTTTATAAATTTTAAAGTCTTGTAATCATTTTCCAGTGGATTAATTACCCAAGGATGTAATTTAACAATTTTTAGAGAATATTCCAAATTGCTAATTATCACTTGAACAATTATTCAAAATCCCTAGTAATCAAAAAATATAAAAGCTGCCTTGAATGCCTCCTTCTATCTAATTGGCAAAGAGAATTTAAAATGACAAATTCAGAGTTGCTGGGCCTGCAGGGAAACAAGCATAACATCACTGTAAATTAATGTAATCTTTTCCTAAAGCAACCAGACAATGGAGTAAGAGTTATAGACTGCATCAAACCTTTTGACTTAATGATCTCATTAATGGGACTAAATACTAAGGGTATTTTTAAAAAGAAAAGACTCTATTCACATCATTGCTGTTTTTATTTTCAATAGCTCCCACACTGGGAATTAATTAATAATTAGGGAATAACTGAACAAATTTTAGTACCTTCATGTCATAAAATATCATTAGGCTACAAAAATGGCAAATATGAAGTATATTAATCAAGCATGAGAAGATTTTTTTCAAAATGATATTGAACAAAGAAAGCCAAACTAGAACAACATATACATTTCCTATAACTGTTTGTAATGGGAGGGGGGGGGGGGGAACCAACAATGAGGTAAAAAGTGATGAAAAGGGTCAATGGAGGGTGGGGGTAGAAAGAACTGTTTAGTTATTATCTCAAAGTTTATATATGTGCATTTATAATTAATTGGAATGTAAATATTTTCTCAGTATCACATCTTTAGGTCTGAAAGGGACAGCTGAGGTCACCTAGTACAATCTTTTCTTTTTATAGGAAACAAATTCAAAGAGAAAGTTTAAGATACTTGCTCAAGATCAAATCATGGGAACTCTAAGTAACAGAGCTAAGATTCAAACTTCAATTCTTTAAAACCAGATTAAATGTTCTGGCTACTGTATCAGCAATTTCTGCACACTAAATTTAGTATTAAATATTTTATTTGTTATTACCTTATTTTACTTAGAAACTGCTAGGTAGTACAGTAGATAGAGTGCTGGACTGCATCTGAATTCAAATCCAGCTGCAGACACTCACTAACTGTATGTGTATTCTGGGAAAGTCTTTTCTCCTCTGACTCAAATTCCCTATCTTTGAAAATGGGCATAATTTGTCATAATTTAGCATAATATGCTAAAAATGTGTGTGTACCCTTTGATCCAACAGTCTCATTACTGGATCTGAATCCCAAAGAGATCAAAAAAGAGGAAAAAGGACCACATGTGTAAAAATGTTTGTATCAGCACTTTTATAGTGGCAAGAAATTGGAAACTGAGTAGATCCATCAGTTATGATTTATTAATGTAAAGGAATATTATTGTTCCATAAGAAATGATGAGCAGGCTTGTTTCAGAAAAGCCTGAAAAGGGTTACATGAACTGATACTGATTAAAGTGAGCAGAACCAAGAGAATATTGAACATAGCAACAAGATTATGTGATGATCAGAAGAGCTATGGGTAATGGGAAAATCTAGGATTGAATTTACTCTTGCGTCAGAGTGGAGAGGGTGGTTAAAAACCAAAAAAATGGGCATAATAATGGTACCTATCTTCCAAAGTGGTTATAAGGATAAAATAGAATAAAAATTATCAAGTATTTTGTAATCCTTAAAATTCTCTCTAATTGCTAGTTGTTATTGTTATCATCATCATCATCATCATCATTGCTGTTGTTATTATTTCTTCTACTAATATTCTACTCCCAAAGTCAGACCTAGTATACGTGGCCAACATCAAAGAGGGTATACTTCCTAAATGCTCTTATTCCTATTACTTCAGAGTGCAGCAAATCCAACTAGCCTGTTCCTTCCTTCAGCCTCAGATCCCATTCCTGTGCTACAATTGCTCCAGTGCTATCATTGCCCCTCTCTTTGGATCAGAACTTAATCTACCTTCTGTCCTGGCAGTCTGTGCCTTGTGGGATACCTGGAAACAGTGTAGATGCAGTTCATTTAACCACCCTCTCCACTCTGACGCAAGAGTAAATTCAACCCTAGATTTTCCCATTACCCATCCTCTTTTGCCCTTTTTTTTATGTTCCCTCTGGATACTCCCTACATTATGGCCAAGCTCTCCTTCCTTCTAGATCTTTTCCTCCTATATTCCTCATATATATATATATATATATATATATATATATATATATATATATATATATATATATATATATATATATATATATATATATATATATATATATTTTTTTTTTTTTTTTTTTTTTTTTTTTTTTTTTTTTGGTTGGGGTAGAGGAGGCAATCAGGGTTAAGTCACACAATTAGTAAGTGTCAGGTATCTGAGGCCACATTTGAACTTAGGTCCTCTTGACTCTAGGACCAGTGCTCTGTCCACTGTGCCACCCAACTGCTCCTATTCCTTCAATCTTCTAGTGCCAGTAAATGCTAGCTCTTCCCAGAAGACACCAGTATTTCTTGTTACCCTTTCCAAGACTGGCTTCTCTTTCTTTCTGTTATACTTTCAACCATCACCCCCATGTAAAAAGTCCATGTGTCATCCTTATTCCCCAGTTTGACTTTTAGACCCTCTATTCACCATCCTCCTCCACCTCCACACCCTCCACCATCACACAACAACCACCTCACCTCCTTTAAAGTTCCTATCTCTCTTATCCAGATCTTTACTGCTGTCATCTATGTGCTCCTAGTTCATTTTTCTTCCTCCCCATTAAGTTCAGAATGCAGCTGGCTTATAGTCTGTTTCACTACCTCAGCCTTCCATTCCCTTTAAATATCATTGTCTCTTCATTCCTAGGTCTTCTCAATTCCCACAACCTCTTTCTTCAGTCTACCTGAACAACTCAGGAATACTCATACTTTATTCCTTTCATCAGGGAAACTGGAAGGGACCTCAGAGGTGGCCATTGAGTCCAATTCCCCCAATTTTAAAAGGGGAAACTGAGGTCGAGAAAAATTAGATGAATTGCCCAGAGTCACACAGCTAATAGTTTTCGAGACAGAATTCAAACTCAGACCTTCCTGACTCTAAGAATAGCACTCTGCTTACTGTACCAACCCTCTGCTTCACCTCACTCTGTCACAGTATGATCCACCAAATGAAATTGTCCCAGGTATTGGAATTCCTAATTAAAACTTTGCCTAGTACTCATTTGGAGGTGGAGGTGACTCTAGACTCTTAAAGGCTCTGCCAACAGTCCCCAAATTCTGGCAATTGCTCTCAAGTTATAAAGATTTCAAGTATAGGCATCAGTGACTTAGAGGGCATCTCCTCTCAGACTAACTTAACTTATTGTAGAGGTCAACTCCCACACTTGGGGTATATTGACAACCAGATTAACAATTTTTTTCCAGATAATAATTCATGAAATCATAAGCAGTGTAGGGGTTGCGTTCATTGATAGATGGACTGCCCATACCACTGAGATCACATATCCTTCAAATATTGAAGTAATCATATTATTAATTAATATTAATGAAATCCCCTGACTCCAGGCATTTTCATAGTTGAGGAAATTAATATATTTAGTCTAGTGAAGACGACATAACAGGGATATGATAATGTTCTTCAATTATTTAATGTACTGTCACCTAGAAGTAAGAAGAGAGAAAAAAGAAGAAAGGATAAAAGGAAAAGAAGAAAGGAAGAAAAAAAAGAAGGAAGGGAAAAAGACAGTGAAAGGAGAGAGAAAGGAGGGAAAGAAGGAATAACAAGAGGGAGAAAGAAAAGAAAGAAAGGAGGGAAGGAGGGAAAAGGAGAAGGAAAAGAAGAAAAAAGGAAATAAATATTTTAATAATCATTTCTAGTTTCTCTCAACAATCCTGGGAAGTATATGCTATTATCATCCCCATTTTGTAATAAACAACAGTTAAATGATTTGTCCAGCACATACCTAGTAAGTGTCTGAGTCTGGATTTAAACTCAGGTCTTCCCAGTGCTTCCTGTCCACTGTATTCTTCTCTCCAATTGTAGCTCTTTATTTTCCTCAATTATATAGAATTCCAGGTTTAGAAACTCTCTTTGCTGAAAATGATTGAGTAACTCCTCTATTACTATACAATATTATATCATTGCCTAGGAATACGGAGAGGTTAAGTACCTATGTTCACATAGCTAACCTGTGCCAGAGGCAAGATGTGAAGTTTAGGTATACCAGCTCCAGTGCTAGCTTTTTGTTCACTATTCAATACAGCATTTCTTCAGTTGGTTAAGACTATCCAAAATTAGAATGGGCTTCTAACAAGTAATATTTAGTTGTTCATGACTGGGTACATTCAAGTGTTTGGATAAAAAGAAAAAGAAAAAAGAAAATTATAAATGATGCTTGGTGAAAAAAACAGAATTAGATTCTTGATGTAATTTTATATATGTATATATTTAAATATATAGTTTTAAAAATCAACCCAAAAATGCAGCCACAATTAAGCTAATTATTTCATTAAGCTGAAATTTTTATTTCACTAAATTATTTCATTAAAATTTTAAAGTTTTATTAAAACTTTATTCTTTACTTTGTGTATTTGACTTTGGATACCTTTGGAGAATGTTATAAAATTTATAATAAGAAAGCTCTTCTGACTCACTACTTTCCTCATCTTCTCCCTTCTACTTACAGGTCAGACTGTCCCTACTATGTGTTGGAAGTTCCCTAATGTTTGGCCCCATCCTGGGGAAGAGCTGGAGATTATACAAGGTTTTTACCCAGCGGGTCCCAGACAAGAGAGTGGGGCGGAGCAAATTTCTTTTACATTAATGAGAAGAAAATGGAGAAGCCTTCTTCATATTAATCTTGGCATCTGGCCTGTTACCAAAATTAACAAGACTTACCAGAGGCAACATGCTGGTCATTGTGCAGCTATGGGGCTGGATGGCTTTGTTCCAAAGGGCTGTTAGTAGTGGGTTCCATGACTCACTAACAATAATCCCTGATAAATTTGCCACCTAAACTCTAGGACTGCTGTGGAGAGTGAGGAAGTGTGGTGCAACGGAAAGAATGTTAAAATTAGATAGGTTCAAATTTGGACTCGTCCAAACACTCCTTCTTTGACTTTGCATAAGTCATGTTACCTTAATGAATATGTTTCCTCAACTGTGAAATGAGGTCCCTTCTAATTCTAAATGTAAGTTCCTGTTTGTTGCTTGCACAAGTATGAGGATTGTCATAGTTGTACTTTAGACACATCCCCGTTTAGGAGACTGGTCCTCTGCAGCTTTTTATGCCTGAGTATGTTCCCTGTAGTATTGTAATGATCCCTGATTAGATGTCTCATCCTTATCCTAGTTGGTTTGAGAGCATGGTCCCAATCTCAATACAAATTTTTTTACTTAAAAAAAGGCACAGGATTGTAGATTTAGAGCTGGAAAGAACCTCAGAGACCATCAAATCCAACCCTCTTCCCATGACAGATGTGGAAATGAGGCAGAGAAGCTAGGTAACTCTTGATTATGTGTGTGTATGTATGTGTGTGTGTGTGTGTGTGTGTGTGTGTGTGTCTACACAGGAAAGAGAGGGGCAACAGAGAGAGAGAATATATTTGATGATGATAATGATACCAAAAAACTATTGTGAATATTTTGCATTTACTTTCACTATTAATTGGCAGATGGGAAAGTTCTCCCAAGGAGAAGTTTATTCAAAGAGCTCATGCTGATCCAGCTCATGGTACATGTATAACCTATAAGGACCTTGGACTTCATATGTTGCAGATTATTAAAGACCTACAGTTGCTTGGACTGGTAGCAGTGCTGGTGATAGTTGATGTTATCCTGCTTATTACATGGGTATTATCTGATCCTATCCAGTGTCTTCAGATTCTCCGCTTTACAGTGAGGGTAAGGAGCCAGATTTCCTGGGAAACCTCTTCCCTGAGCTAAACTGGGTTTAGTAAAAGCTATTCTTTTGTCAGCATCCCATAAGAAGTAACAATAGCCAAAAGAAAGCCTAAAAACGTAAGGGAACAAAGTGGAAAGGAAGGAAAGAAGAGAAAGACTGAATGATAAACAAAATGGGTACCAACTGTTTTCCTTGTATCAATTACTGTGACAGCCCTCTGAACCTTGCTGCTATATTTCTTTCTGCTCTTCAAGAAATAGGCCTACAAGACATTAGAAGTTAAGGGGTATGAGGGTGAATAAATGGAAAAAAAAAAGAATGAATGGGCTTGTATTAAATGCAGGCCATGTGTCAAGCATTGTCCTAGGATTAGAAGCACTAACTCTTTGTGTCTCTCTTAGATGACAGAGAGAGACATCACCTGTTCCGTGACCAAGACATACTTTTGTGCTTCCCTTTACTCTGATCTCTGGATTGTTCTCATTTTGGGATATAAGGTTGGTAACTATAACTCTGTGGAATACAGAACAGCTGTCAGATACTATGAATCACTTTAGGCAGTGTTCCGTGCATTTCAAGTTAAATAGCTCACTCTGTGGAGCTATTCTATCCAACAAAAGTGAAATCTAATTTTTTTTAGTATGACATTCACTATAGTTAATGCCTCTTACTTTTCCTGAGGGAATTGCTAAGACTTAGATTTTTTAGTTTATCAGTGAGTGTATATGTATGTCTATATATGTATGTATATAGACATATATGTGTGTATAGATATATAAAAATATGGGAGTGTTGTATATATATATATTTAGATAGATATATTTATGCATATTCTCAAAACATAACACTTTAAAGGCCATTTTAAAGGCCAAAGAATAAAGTGTTTTTTATGTTGCCATTATTTCCATATGCAAATAAATGAATATGCAAAGTGTATGTGATTTCATCAGTTTGGGGAACACCTAGTAGATGAATTCCACAAAAATGAAAACCAGTCACCAACTTAGTAGAGCTATCCAAGAGAGTTACTTGAAGCTCAGAGAAGTTAAATATTCTATTAGCAAATATCTGGAGCAAGATCTGAATCCATATCTTTCTGATCCTAAATCTAGCACTCAATTTATTATATCAAAATGCCTCTATTCTTTCTAAATGTTAGTTAACAATAAAAAAACAACAATAATTAATATTTAAGCATTTCTCATTACAAAGCATTATCACATCTATTCAGTCAAAGTTCATAGAATCATTGACTCAAAGTAGCAAGAGACCTCTGAGGAAGTCTAGCCCAACCTCATACTTTACAAATAGGGCAACTGAGCACCCAAGGGAGAGATAGTATAATTTATCCAAGATAACATAGGTAATAAAGTGGCTGAGAAATGGAACCTGGCATCTCTTATTCCAAATCCACTGGGTTATTGTTGCCATTTAATATTTGATACACCTGTTTTACAATATGGGATCAGCAGCATATGTGTCCCTGACCAGGATTATTCTTTTTAAGCACCAAACATAGTTGAGGGTTTTCACCTCTCACCTGAGGGTCATGGCTTGTAGTTCTAACTTTATTAATTCTTACATCCATTTTGCAAAGAAAAATAATTTGTCCAAAGTCCTATCAACTGTTCCAAAGCATCTTGTTACATAGAGCTTAAATAATATTAACTTACATCACTGAATATAGGGGGGAAAGATTAAAAAATCATTGGTTGATTTTTCAAATACTTAGAACAGTTAAGATCAACATTGTTATATGGTATTTTAAGAACAAAAAATTAATCCTCCTCAAAGCTATGTATACTGTTATTTCCATATCAGAGGAACTAGATTCAGATTCTGATTTTTTTCACTTTATTACACTTAACCTCTCTGAGGTAGCTTGGAAGAGAAGAGAGAAGACAAAGCATTCACAGGTCCTAGAGTCAGGAAGAACTGAGTTCAAAGATGGTCTCAAACACATACCAACTGTGTGACCCTGGCCAAGTCACCTGATATCTGCCTCATTTTACTCAACTATAAAAGGGGAAAACAACAACAGCTAAGTAGCACAGTAGATAGAGCACTGGGCTCTGAGTCAGGAAAACTCATCTTGAGTTCAAATCTGACTTCAATACTTAATTGCTAAATATTTTATACCAAGGTTTTCTTTTTCTTTTCTTTCTTTTTTTTGGGGGGAGGTAGAATGAAGGAGGGGGAGATAAAGAAGTAAAGGTATGGGGAGGGAAAGAAAAGTAAGAAAATAGGATCTTGAGGCATTTTCACAATACACAAAAGGGAATAGAAGAAATGCAGACAAATCTAATAGCTTTGAAGAAAATGTGTCAAATTTGTTGCATGTATGAAGAGAGAGTCAAACTGTATTTGGTACCAAGTGACAGTTATATGTGAAAGCTTTGTTTACAGGGGACTGCTCATCTTATCTGATATGAAAGTACAAAATATGCTTTTAATAAAATAAAAGCAAAATAGGGAAATTAATAAGATAATAGGAATAAAGTATTTTACAAACATTTTAAAAATAATAGTAACTTCCATTTATAACAGTGCTTCAAAGGTATGTAAAGTATTTTCCTCCCAACAATCTCTTGATGTAGTGTGCATTTATATTCCCATTTTAAAGATGAGAAAACTTATGCTAAGAGAATGTAAGTGGCTTACCCAGATAGTAAAGAACCACATGCTCATTATAATTAGAAGGGGATTTTAAGGCCCCAGTATTTTTCAAATCTTAACAGTGCTCTGTTAAATGAAAAATTAGTCTTATTTGTATAAATCTGGATAATAAGTGTTTATCAAAAATTGTAACATGCCCTCCTGGCAGTTACAATTACTAGTCTGCCCTAGGCCCAAGAGAGTACCTTTGACCACTGACCTTTGCAGTGTCAAGTCTACCCGGCTCGCCTCCTCTGAGGCCTTCAAAGGTCTCTGGCCACAATCTCTTGAATCTACAGTTTAATAACCGGTAGCGTGCTCAGGAACAGCCACGTGTAATCTTAAAAGCCTTTATTATACCTACTCACATAATGCCCTGACTGATGCCCTGACCTGTTGGTTCCCGAGTGAACACCTGGTCAGAAGACCCACATGTTCTCTACCAAAATCCTTACCTCTTTCGGCTATCCATCTCAGCTTGGCCACCCAAGCTAGGGAGGACTAACCTGGATTCTGCTATAATAATCTAAACAAGTGATGATAAAAGATTGAATTTAAGGATGGCCCATGCTTGGGAGGCAAGATGTGGGTGATGATCTAGCAAGAATGGCCAAGAAGGAGAAATTGCACAAGTAGGAAGAGAACCATGAGCCTTGCACAATGATATGTGTTTCATCCATGTTTAGTGAATAATCATTGATTAAATGAAGATTGAATAATTTCAATCTAATTGAAATAGATTGTAAAGATGGAAGAAAACATAAAGACCATCTAGTTTAATCTCTTCATTTTATAAATAAGGAAACTTAGGCCCAAATAGAATGAAAAAACTGTCCTAAGTCACATAGTAAAGTTTTCTGAGTTGGAACTAAGATCCAGGTCTCCTGAACCCAAGTCCAGTGTGCCCTTCTACTCATGCCAGGCTTCTTCATTCTCTTAATAATTCCTATATTAATTAGAGGTTTTGTTTTCATTTTAGTGAATTAAATAGTTCCATGTTTAAAAGAAAAGAAAAAAAGAAAGAGAGCCAATTATTAGAAAACAAACTGAGCCTGAGTTTAGGACCTGCTGGAGTATTTTGAAGACTTCTCATATGTCCCCTCCTCATTTTTTTCTGCCTCCTTCTCCATACACACTTATACTTCAGGTTTGTATTTATAAAAGATTGCATGGCAACTAGATCTGTAGCCCCACCCCAGGCTTAGAGGATGAGAAATGGTTTGCACAAGACTACATTGTTGGGGATCTTGGCACTATGCTTTAGAAGGTGCTTAAGCTGCCCATGATAACCTAACCCCTGAGCAGCAGGTATTGGTAACCCTGGGCAAGAGTAAAATTGAAAGCTACTGTTATCATCATGCTCTCAGTAGGGATGCATAAGTGCAATTATTATAGGGACAGAGAGAAGGTCTTTTTCCAGACAAAAAGAATTTTCCCTTAACTTGGATGAAGGCTTGGATTCCTATGAGTGAAAAATAAAACCAGGAGAACAATTCATATCAATACTGTAACCAATATTGTAAAGAAACAACATTGTAAAGAAAACAACTTTGAAAGACTTAAGAATTCTTAGCAATGCAATTACAAAACATGATTCCAAAACACCAATAATGAAGAATTCTATTCACTGGCTGACAGAGGGGTGACACATTGAATATTTATAATGAGACATATTTTTGGACATGACTAATAGGAGAATTTGTTTTGTTTGGTTATATGTATTTGTTATAAGGGTTTATTTCTTCTTTATTCTTTCTCAATGAGAAGTAGAAGAGAAAGAAAAGGGAAACAACTTTGTTAATTGAAAAAAGTTCATTTAGAAATACTAATCTCTTGGGAGGTTCAAGACTTTGAACGATTATCAATCATCAGAGAGACAAAATGCTTAGCAGAAAAATTATGAGATTTGGGATTAAAAACCTGAGCTTCAGAATATAAAATGAAACTCTTTTTTTGACCTGACCAATGTGGGAATTGGTTTTATTTAATTGTAATATGGAGATTTTATTTTTCTTTTATTCTCAATATGGAGTGAGGTGGGATGGAAAGAGGTTGATTTTTGTTGAATGAAAAAAAAATATTTATATATTTTTCAAAAGACTTCAGTTTGAATCCCAGTTTTATTTCCTAGCAGTGTGACTGTGGGCAAGTACCTTTACTTCTCGAAGCCTCCTTTTCCTCATCTGAAAAATGGAAATAATATACTTCACAGGGGTGCTTTATGAGGATAAAGTGTGATGTAAAGTACTCTTATAAATGTAAGGCATAGTTCTTGTTTTAACTCCTGGGGATGACAACATCTCTATTCAAATGAAGGAATTTCTAATTTTGGAATTTTGTTCCCAATGGCAGACTGTTAGGGAAGGGATTTTTGGAAAGAGGGAGAGTTTCACAGTTTCCCTCAAAATCACACCATATACTCTATCTGTGCATATAATAACATACTTCCTTATTTCCAGGATCTGTGATTTTTGTGGATGTAGAGATTTTTTTTCACCAATATAGATCACCGCTTCTCTAAAATTTAGAACATCATTTTAAAGAATTACTATAGCTGTGGTCAACCCTACAAAAGAATCTCTCTGACCTTCCTGGGCTGCTCCTAAAATGAGAGCTCCACAATCCATGATCAGACCCATATTCAAACTTTTGCACCTTGCCAAAATTTATTGTAGCTTGCCTTTGGCTGGCATGGACTTGGAAAATCCTAAGTTGCCTCCAAGCCCTGAGAAGACCTTGTAGCAGGATTTCAGTGGAGACTTAAAATAATATAATATTGTTTTCTCCAGCCCTATCATTTCATTGATATAAGTGAGCTCCCAGTGAGTGAACTTCCTTTACCAGTATAGATTGATCATATAATTAGAGTCTGCACAATGAATGGCTAAGTATTTTGCCTAGGATTCTAATGCTATTATTTGTTATAGGTAGGATTTGAACACAGGTCTGTCTTTACTACACTAAGGAAATCAATAATGTGATCAATAAGTCAAAAAATGTTTTGTTGTTCAGTTGTGTCCAACTCTTTATGACCTCTTTTGGGGTTTTTTTGGGCAAAGAATTGGAATGGTTTGCTATTTCCTTCTCCAACTCATTTTACAGATGAGGAAACTGAGGCAAATGGGATTATGAAACTTGTCCAAGGTCACACAGCCAATAAGTGTCTGAATCTGAACTTGAACTCAGTTCATCCTGACTCCAAGCCTAGAGCCCTTTTCACTTTGCCACCTACCTGCCGAAAAGCTTTTATTAAGAGATATAAATATTATAAAGAGATAATTCCTACTCAAAAAGTGCTTACATTCTAATGGGGAGACAACAAGAACCTATATAAGCATACATATAAATATAAGGAAAATAAATATAAATGACAACAGCAGTCATTGTAAAATAAATAAGTAAATAAAAACCCACTGCAGTTACAAAGCATTTTTATACACATTACTGGATATCCTTGACTAAAGGAAAACGTAAGGGCAGTTAGATGATGCAGTGAATAGTCTGTGGAATCAGGAGAGCCTGAGTTCAAAAGTAGCCTCAAACACTCAGTGGCTGTGTGACACTGGTCAAGTCATTTAATCTCTATTGCCTCCAGAAAGAAGAAAAAATCGGCTTGTGGCTGGCACTTGAAAGATCAATCAATCAAGAAGCATTTATTAAAATATGACTACTTTGTGCCAGGCACTAGGAATACAAAGATAAGAATGGCAATTCCTGCTGTTTAGGAGTTTATATACTATCAGAGAAAATAACATGTACACATAAGTAAATACAAAATAAATACAATGTAATGGTTTTTGCTTAGAGAGTAGAGGAAAAAACCCTACATAGGAGGTGGCAATTGAGTTAAATTTGGAAGGGAACTGCATATTCTGAGGAGGGTGTTCCAAGGGTGGGACAGGCTGTTCCAAGACATGGAGACAGGAGATAGAAGACTGTGTATGGGGAACAGCAAATAGGCCTGTTTTCCTGGAATTCCAGATATGTTTGACTAATGAGGAATGTACAGACTTATATTTACCAAATGCTTGAATATTTTGTACCTCTGAACGCTAAACTAGATTACAAATCACAAAGTATTAGAGACAGAAGAACTAAGTAAGGTAACTTCTAAGGAAATCTTCTAGTTCAATTCCTTTGGTTTACAGATGGAAATTAAATATATATATATATGTATAATCTATAAGATAATAATAAGATAATATATAATAAATATATAAAATAAAATTATATTTAAAAATAGAGCTCCACCAATGTTCTTTTTAGTCATCCTTCAACCCCAATTTTCATTCAAAATAAATCAGATGGCTACTTTGGATAAGGCACTGGGCGAGATGCTGATAAAAATACAAATACAAAATTTAGATCCTGCATTTGAGTAGCTTACAATAGAATAAGTATAGTTCATACTAGTATGCTGAATTGTTCAGAATGAAACTAACATAACCAGGAAAACAATATACACAGAGTGCAACAATTTAAACAGAAATTGTAATAGCAACCAAAACAAAGAAAAAAACCTGAACTTGAATATTATTTTAAAAATAGCCAAATCTAATCCTGAAAATTTTAGAAAATACATCTTCCTCTCTTTTAGTAGAAGTAAAGAATTATGGAGGTGAAATATAGCATATAATCTTAATACTTTATATATTAGTTTTGTTGACTTGCTTTTTTGTTACAAAAGATGGCTTGCTAGGGATCAAAGGAAATAAATATATTTATAAATGAAAGTGGTTTTTATAAGTATCCCTAAAAATGAAAAAAAAAAAGTATAACTGCTGCTAGTGCCTATTCTTACTCATCTGAGTATTTGCTACAGAATTAAACTAACTTATAGATTCTTCCCAGTGTCCACAGGCAATAATTATAAGGTCTAATTCTGTTATTGTCTATTCCTCAGAAATATTTTTAGGTTCTTCACCTAAAGGACATTTCTTGTTTCTCATTTTTTACTTTAGGGTATAATCCTGCTCTATGGTGCCTACCTGGCAGGGCTGACGGACCATGTTAGCTCTCCACCAGTGAATCAATCCTTGACGATCATGGTTGGAGCCAATCTTATCTTGTTAGTTGCTGGGCTCCTTTTCTTGGTCATTAGATTCTTCCATGATTGGCCCAATCTTGTCTTTGGACTCACAGCTGGAGGCATCTTTGTTTGTACAACAACAATCAACTGCTTCATCTTCATTCCACAAGTGAGTATGCATGAAGTTGACGAGTTTTTAAGAACTAATGGTGGTTATGCTCAATTGTTAGTCTTACTTTTTTTGGCCTCTTTCCAGGTCGAGCTACTTTCTTTCTTTCTTTTTTTTATTAATTTTTTATAATTATAACATTTTCTTTGACAGTACATATGTATAGGTAGGTTTTTTTTTTTGTTTGTTTGGTTTTTTTTTACAACATTATCCCTTGTACTCCCTTCTGTACCGGGTTTTTCCCCTCCTTCCCTCCACCCCCTCCCCTAGATGGCAGGCATTCCCATACATATTAAATATCTTATAGTATGTCTTAGGTACAATATATATGTGCAGAACCAAATTTTGTTGTTGTTGTTGCAAAGGAAGGATTGTATTCGCAAGGTAAAAATAATCTGGGAAGAGAAACAAAACAAACCAAAAAAAAAAAAAAAAAAACCAAAAACAATGCTCTCAGTTTACACTCATTTCCCAGTGTTTCTTTTCTGGGTGTAGCTGATTCTGTCCATCATTGGTTGATTGGAATTGGATTAGCTCTTCTCTATGTTGAAGATATCCACTTCCATCAGAATACATCCTCATACAGTATCGTTGTTGAAGTGTATAATGATCCCCTAGTTCTACTCGTTTCACTCAGCATCAGTTGATGTAAGTCTCTCCAAGCCTCTCTGTATTCCTCCTGCTGGTCATTTCTTACTGAACAATAATATTCCATAACATTCATATACCATAATTTACCCAACCATTCTCCAATTGATGGACATCCATTCATTTTCCAGTTTCTAGCCACTATGAAAAGGGCTGCCACAAACATTTTGGCATATACAGGTCCCTTTCCCTTCTTTAGTATTTCCTTGGGATATAAATCCAGTAGTAGCACTGCTGGGTCAAAGGGTATGCACATTTTGATAACTTTTTGGGCATAATTCCAGATTGCTCTCCAGAATGGTTGGATTTCGAGCTACTTTCATAGTTGGAAATAAAGTGAGTGAAAATCAGTCTGAATGCAAAACCAGCCTTTGAGTCAGAAAGACTGGATTTTTATCCCATCTGTGACATGTCCTGGTTCTGTGACCCTCAGTAAATCACCTCTCAGTGCCCCCAAGAACTTCTCTTAAGATTATAATTTGTGAAAGAATTATTGATCTGTTTTGCTGGAGGAAGTATACTCATCAGGGCATCCCACATCAGTGAAATCAGAAGTTTAGACCATGCCCACCCCCCAAAAGAAGGATAGCTAGTATTCAGTGGTTTACTATGGGTCAGTTGACCTTAGAGGGCCACATATTTTAAAATTTTATTTATTTTCATTTTAATTTATTTACTTAAAAATTAAATACAAAACAGAAAAAGAAAAATCAATATATGTACAACACAATGTTAATAGAGGATTAAAAATATGAAGTGATAAATTTCCATTTCAAGAAAGTCTATATAATTAATACTACATGTTGTATTCAGAGCTGTACATCTTTTCTTTGTTTCCTTGTAGGTTTTTTTTTTCTCTTCTGTGCATTTTTTACTTAATTTCTCTTCCCTTCTTTCTCTCCCCCAAGAAAACTATGATTAAATGTGGATATCTTTATTTATTTATTTATTTATAAGTCCAGGGTATGCATTACTAGCCATATCAGCAGAAATGAGGACCACGAGGGAATAGGACATAAGACATTTATGTTTCACTATTTAAAAAAAAAAAAAAAAAAGAGGAGAGACAAAAAGGCCTAAGTTAGAGCATGAAGTGCTATTGGAAAAATAGGATTAGGGTGCTGCAGACTGAGGCTGGGACAACTTAGATATTTCCAAATAGGAGAATCACTGTTGAAATTCCAGTGTCTGCTCTTCACAGTAATTTTTCCATGGTCCTTATAAGCTTAGCATCATTGAAAAAGAATAATATTTTTTCAATATCAATTCAATAAACTCTTATGAAGCACCTACTATGTACCAGACACTAGGCCAAGCACTGGAAATACAAATAAGAAAAAGGAAGTTGACCTCAAGAAGTTTATAATCTAATGGGGGAAGACAACACAGAAAGTTTTAAAGGTAAGAGGAAAAAAGTGCTTGTCTAGAGGCATGATGATAATGGACTTGAATCCAAGCTATACAGCTAATGGGAAATAGCTGGTCTGTGAGCCCTCCTTTTTAATGGAAAAGGAAGAGTTTTTTACTCCACTTCCAATCAAAGAGGTTTGGGTTACTGATGAGTACCAAAGGATAATGATTCCTACTGATGGTTTTTTTTCCTGGAAGTATGAAGATAACAAAGTCAAATCCAGGAAGTAAAGCTGGTGAGAAATAGTAGAAAATGAGAGAGACAGAGACACAGAGACAGACAGAGAGAAAGACAAAGAAAGGATCAAAGAACTCTAAAGTAAATATACCTGTATTCAAATATTCATTGTTAAGTATACAATTCCCTTTGTGGATTATTCCCCTCTTTGTGTCTTTGAGTTAATCCTACTATGGAGCTCTCTCCACCAGAGAAAAGCAATAGTCTGTCTGCTACTCTACAGTCTTAAAAAAGTTCCTGGGACACTCAGAGATTAAATGACTTGTATAGATGTCCTAGAAAGGACCTGAACAAGTACATATTCTATACATCCACCAGGGAAGGAAAGCAGAAAGCTGGAAAAATAATTTTATAGCCAGCGTTTCTGATATTTCTAAAACGTATAAAGAAATGAGTCAAATTTGTAAGAATGTAAGTTATTCTCCAAGTGATAAATGGTTAAAGAATCTGAACAGACAATTTTCAGATGAAGAAATTAAAGCCATCTAAAATTACATGAAAAAAAATGCTCTAAATAACTGCTGATTAGAGAAATTAAAATTAAAGCAGCTCTGAGGTGCCACCTCAACCCTATCAAATTGGCTAAGATGATTAGAAAAAAAATGATAAATGTTGGAGGGGATGTGGGAAAACTGGGGCACTAATGCATTGTTGCTAGAGTTGTGAAGTGGTCCAGTCATTCTGGAGAAGAATTTGGAACTTTGCCCAAAGGGCAATGCCATTACTGAGTCTGATTCCAAAGACATCATAAAAGGACCCACATATGCAAAAATCCTTGTAGCAGCTCTTTTTATGGTGGCAAGAAATTAGAAATTAAGTGGATCAATTGCGGAATGGCTGGATAAGTTATGGCGTATGAAGGTAATGGAATATTATTGTTCTATAAGAAATGATAACAGACTAATTTCAAAAAAGCCTGGAAAGACTTACCTGAATTGATTCTGAGTGAAGTGAGCAGAATTGGGAAAACATCAAGACTGCATCATCATCAACTATAATAAACCTAGCTCTTCTTAGCAAAACAACTATCTAAGCCAATTCCAATAGAATTTGTGTGAAAATGCCATCTGCATCCAGAAACAGAACTGTGGAGACCGAATGAAGATCAAAACACACTATTTTCACTTTTTGTTTTGTTTTGTTTTGTTTTTTCTCATGGTTTTTCCATGAGATTGATTTGTCTCACCCAACATAACTCATAATGGAATTATGTTAAAAATGATTATACATGTATAAACTAAAACAAAATTTAATTGCCTGAATGATATGTAAGATACTAATAATAGAAGCAAAAACCCAGAGAGAAATTACATGTTCCCTTGCCTTCAAGGAGCATACATTGTATTGAGGATTAGGAGAAGAGAAAAGATACAATACACACACAAATAATCCAGTGTAATTCCAGAAGTAGAGAGGCATTAACAACTAAGGGAACAGTCTGTGATTTTAGGCAAAACACCTTAACTCTTGAAGCCTTAAGAATTTTCATCCTAAAGTGAGGGATTTAAATTAGTACAGGGGCTCCCAAATGTGTGCTGGTAAATATTTAACAATTGGCTCTCTGGGGGGAAAATATGCATGACACACTTTTAAGCTTAATCTGCATTATTAATACTTTCTCCAACACTTTCTTATGTCAACAAAATAATAAACCAAGTCTCAATTTGTAGTTTGCTGATTTCCAAAGCATAGAAATTCACACCAAAAATTCACAACTCCTAGATATATATATATCCTCCAAAAGTTTAACAAGGGGTATAGAATATTTGATAAATAACTATATTGCTTTATTGAAATTAATGGGTATCTTAATTTTATTTCTTATATGTGTATATGTGTAGAAAGTCCTATGATTTATTTCCTTTCATACTGAATAGGAAGTACCATACGGTTTATTGAAAGACAAGAGTTATAGAGCCCCCAAGCTGAGCTTAGAGGATCTCTAAAGTCTCTTTTAGCTTTAACTCAGTGAAAGCTATCTTTCCTTGTATTAGGCAGCAAATAGGTAATTACTAGTAGTAATTAGTTAAGAATTAAGGTCTTCATTAAGGAGACCCTGACTCGAGTAGAATTGTAAGAATATTTGCATTTCAAAAGGGAAGTGTATCAGAAAAAGGGTTTATAGATTGTTAATGGAAAACCTCTTTCATTTTCTTAGTCCTTATTAACTAGATTCACTCTGCTACTGAGAACCCAAGACCAGATTTACCATCCCTGACCCCTTTTTAAGGAATTGAATAACTAAGACTTGCAGAACCATGCTGTCCCTGTCTCCCCCCCCCCACACACACAAACTTGAATCATAAAGTTATAGATTTCAGGCTGGAAAGGACCTTAAAAGATCAATGAGTCCTGCAGTGTGCTAGTAAAATATTCAACAGCTAACTCTCAAATATATATATATATATATATATATATATATATATATATATATATATATATATATATATATATACATACCAGAATACACTTTTAAATTTAATCTGAATTATTAACATTTTTCCATTACTTTCTTAAGTCTAGACAATTAGCAAAATGATAAATTAAGCCTTAACTTGAAGCTTTTGCCAATTTCTAAGGTGTAAATTCACACTGAAAACTTAATCATCAGTTCTCTAGAGTCGATGTAAGCTAGCTCCAGCACACCCCTCATTTTATAGATGAGAAAACTCAGAATGAGAAAAGTTAGTTGGATTATCCAGTTTCACACAATTAATAAAGATCTAAGGCAGTATTTGAGAAACTTTCTTTGGAAATTTAAAAATACTACTCCTTATATACAGTTAATCCAATAACTGCTTTTGACATATATATAATTATTGCATCATGAATTTAGGTGGACCTAAAAGGATAAAGAATGGTTAGGAATCCTGGCTCTAGATTATAGTAATAGAGTCACATTGGGCAAAGCTGACAATATTTCCATTTTCCAGATGAGGAAACTGAGACCCAGAAAAGTTAAATGACTTTCCTCACACCACACAAGTAATATCATCAAACCTGGTAATAGCATAACTAGAACTGGAAATTAGATCTTTTCATTCTTAAAACAATCAAACATTTATGTGCCACATATTATGTGAGGTGATAAGGATAGGAATATAATGACAAAAATTAAAAATACTCCCTGTCCTCAAAAAGCTCACATTTTATTGAGTCTTGTTCTTATCTAAAATATAGTATGGAGATATATTCAGATGAACATACATATACATGAGTCATAGGTTAATTTCCAATTTTATAAGGAAAATCTATAAAGTCAAAAGGTCTTGATTTCTTGAGGTAGAGAGAAACAGGAGCTATTGTTGGGAGTGAAGATTGAAAAAACTAGAGATCTTAGCTTTTCTTCTGTCTTTTACCCTTTGGCCATCTCCTTTCTTCTTTCCACCATTTTTTCCTAGTTTTTTTTTTTTTTTTATATTTCCCTCTATTTCTCTTTTTCTATCCTCTAACCATGATAGTACACATTTTAGTTTTTGTTTTATATTTTCCATAAAGTTTCCTCAATATTTAAAGGTTATGAATTGTACATTCCATATTTATCTTAAAAAACTAAAGTTATTTCATTGTTTCACTTTTGCTCATGTGTGACTTATAATGGTACCATGCTGACTTTTGATTGAATAGAGTCTTCTCTTGTGGATAATGAATTAATGAATTACTGAGGAGGAGGTAGATGTTAACCAAGTGTGAGCTTTGAAATAACTGTTCCAGGCAAATGGGAAGACTTCCACAAAATTTCCTAGACAGGAACACTACGTATGGGATCAGAGAAATGATTTTTTTTTTTTTGGTTATCCTACCTGGAATTGTGTGGTAGGGTGGAAAAAATACTGATTCTGGTTCCCAAGGACCATGGTTCAATTCTTGCCTCTGATGCTTACCTTGCAGAATAACCTCCTTATTCCCCAGTTTGCTCATCTGCAAAATGAGGGGGTTGGATCAGATGGTCTCTGAGGCTTTTTCTAGCTCTTAAGCTATGATCTTGTCACAGAAGGTGGGTGTGGTTGAGTAATATTGGAAGAATCTGTTAGTAAAAAGCCATGAGTTTTGAGGACTAATCCAGAGAATCTTTAGTAAAACCCAAAGGGCTGGATAAAACCAGGTGATGCTGCTGAAAAGACACACATGCCAAAAAAAAAAATGTATTTTATAATCGAATGGCTGCTGACAAGTTTTTAGAGTGTAAAGATAGCTATTGTCAATCACCAAGGTAATCATTACCAAGTCAGTCTGTTTCAGGGAGCCCTCCAAGGTCCCTGTTTTAGTACCTGGGGCTAATGCACCAGCATGACAGATATGTCTGTCATCTTAGGCCAGTTGGCAGGTAGGAGCAGGCCAAATGAGGCTGCCCTTGGGTGGCCAGAATAGTAGTCCTTTACCTGAAGTCTGTGAACTTTTAAAACATATTTATATAACTGTATTTCCATATAATTGGTTTCCTTCACAATCCTTAACCTATCTTTTCATACTGTGCCCTTGTATCCCTGTACCTCAGTCTTCCAGGTAAGTTCTAAGAACATTCAAGGTCAGGGGGTCATGGGCAGGCCAAGATGACTGAAAAAAAAAGTGGCTTCTCAGTGTCCATGGACTCACTTGACATTTCCTTCAGTGGGCATCCACCAGGTGGCAACAGTGCCTCTCAAGTCCCAGCCTAGGTATGTGACTTTCTGCAGATCTCCCTATGCAATACCAACCTGGTCTCTGCCTTTTATAATCCCTACCTCCCAACAAATTTCAGCTCAAAATGCCACCTTTTCTTATGCCCCTAACTGCCAGTATCTGTCTCCTACAAAAAAAAATTGTATTTATCATATATATTTACCCACTTATATTGTGTGCCTTTTGTTTTCCTTTATGGAACATCAGCTCCTTAAAGACAGAACCGGATTCATTTTACTTTATAAATTTTATTTATTTTACTTTGCATCTAGCAAAATGTTGATCATTTTAAAATGCTTAATAAATGCTTGCCGATTTATTGATAACACTATTTGGACCTTCCATTTCTTCAGATTATTGCTCCAGTTTTACTTTTCTGGGGATATTTTTCTTGTGCAGTCAAACAACATAAAGACAAATGACTGGTGTTTGTTGACTTCTGTCAATTAGCTAATCAGTCAACAGACAATTATTAAGCATCTGCTACATGGTAGGTAATGTACTAAGGAATACAAAGGTAAAAAGATAGTACCTGAGCCTTGCCTAAATTCATCAAGCAAATAATGTTTTCAGAAAGACTAAACACACTATTGTTGCTTAATAAAATGTGAATTAAATAGGAGTGCATACAAATAGCAATCATTTCACAGTGGAAATGTTCTGCTATTAAGAATATACTTTCAATTCTGAAGCAACTCTATGCATTGTTAATGGCATAATATATCAATTCTGATTTGGTGAGTGACTAATGAGAGGGATCATCAGTTTAAAGTAAAAAGGAACTCCAGTGCTCATCTAATCCCATCCCATCATTTTACAAATGAGGAAATTGATCCCCAGGGATGATAAATGACTCATCCAACATCATAAGATAAGGTTTTTGTCCTTTGCCTTCTCTCCCTAAGGACTGGTATCTTCTGTCTTTTTAGTGAGAAACAAACATAACAGATGTTCTTCACATATATCCTTCCTTTAATAATTCAAAGGATCTATGATATCATTGGTATGGGTAATCTATCCACTGACCCAGATTGCAACCCCTTCATGCTTTAGTACACAGGAGTTGTCAGTTGTCACCTAGTAACCAACCATTTTTAGTGATGAGCCTCTCCAAATTTAGCTGCCCTGGTCCTAGGATAGCAGACACACATCCCATTGCCAAATTCTTACTTGAAACTGTTCCAGCTTGGTAGGAACTGCTAGAGTTTGTATTCTGCTGACATACTCTTCAAGAACTCCAGGTCATTTCCATACCATGAAGAGGGACTGAACTAAGACTAGGCATACCTATCGTTGGGCTTAAAAAAAAGTTGATATCTTTGTTTTGGTAGAACATACATCTGGAATGATACAAAAGTTTGCACAGCCCCTTCACAAATTATTTTATTATAATATTTTGTATTTCCAGTAGATTATATAACTCCAAAAGAATTCACAAAGATGACATTAAAATTTTTAAAGAATTCCATATTAAAAAAAAACAAACTAGATGTTTTCAAGTCTTAGCTTTTCAGTGAATACAAAGGGAAGAAAATACTTTTGGACTTATACCTAGTTATAGTGATTTTAGTTGCCAGGAGGAAAAGACATATTGGCTTTCCCTTTAAACTAATATGTCCTCTGGTTGTCCTAGTGAAAATAAACAGAATAATGTGGGTTTGTAAACCATGGTTTTGAATGGATGCTGACACACCAAATGCCTCAAAGCTAGAATGGTTTTCTGGAAGCCCATGTGCTGTTTCTTTGATTGTATTTGTATTTGTATAAGAGAGAAAATGTGTGTGTGTTCATATACACACACATGCACTACTTTCTGAGTGTGTAATTTAATAAATAGTCTGTGCGTTTTTTTTTTTTTTGTTTTTTTTTTTTTTTTTACCCAACAGCTGAAGCAGTGGAAGCCATTTGATGAAGAAAACCAAACAGTTGGCCATATGGCAAAATACTTCAGCAGCCCTAGCAAAAGCTTCCATATCCCATATAGTGAGGAGCAGATCTACCATCTAATAGGGGAAAAGAACTCCATGAAAAAACTCCTAACTGAGGTAAGCTACATCCACTGGGCAGCTCAGTCAGAACAATAGGCAACACTTTTCTCTCTGATTTACCAATGGCTATACCAGTAGCTTCATTAGCCTCATCTTTTCCTTAATTTCCATAAGAAATTAACACCAAAGATACAGTGACTCAAAGAAATGGGAATTGTTTTTGAAATCAGTGGCTTTGTCAAGAGTAATGGCAAGATTAACCTTTTGTTCTCTGGCTGTCATGTCACTGACATCACTTATAATGCTAGCTTTGGATCCAAGTGGGATCTAAGAAGGGTAGAGAAAACCAAACAGGGTCTTCTGCTGTCATGTTAGAGCAGAATGAGGGAGGAGGCCAAGCAACCCACAAGCATCTTTTTCCTTTTGGCCAGACATTGGCAATGCTCCAATCAAGCCTGGATATCTATTTAAGAGTCCAAGTGTTACTTTTCCCAGGCTGTGTCAGCATTATATAACATAGTGAAGTCAGCATCAGGTATATTAGAAAGGAGCAGGGGCTGGTATTAGGGGGCTCACTGTGACTTTTTACTGAATTAAACACAAATGTTTGGGTTGTGTTTTTTAATTAATTTTTATTATAATATTTTGTATTTCCAATAGAGGGTATAAACAAACACATATGTAATAAGAGGCTTTGGCTTTTCCAATAGCAGTTTGATTAGATGTTTTTTTGATTCATTTTGTGTTTATTCAATGGTTAAATTAATAAAATAATATAATCATTGCAGAGTGGGGCCCTTCTCTTCTCCTCTAAACCTCTCCCCATTTAAGCATGCTCACTTGCCTGCCTGGTGTCTATTTGGAAGCTTTTGGGGTAGGAATAGAGACAGCTTCCAGCTATTTATGACTCTTCATTGAGGGGCTTGCAATGGGACATGACAAAGAATTCTGTAATTAGCTGCTGAGTCAGAGGAACTGATGACTGGGTAGACATACTAAAGGGATTATCCTGCCCCTTGGCCTTTTTCCTTTCTGTATTCTCAGCTTAGACTCTCCAAGAGTTACTATGAAACGTGGGTTTCTCCTTGCCTCATCTTATGCAGATCCTATCACCATTCCCCACATGGGACCAGGGACTCAGTAAGGCATGCTATCATGGGGCCCTTAGCTGCTTTTGCCTCTTCTGTATTTGCTCTTCCCTAATCTTTGGCAAATAAGTATCCCAGTATGGACCATGAATTGAGCTTTCTGAATTTGAAAGGTACTGGGTTTCAACTCAGCAGCCAATTAGGGAATTCTCTCAAGTCAATTCCTTCAGGAATAATCAAATATAAGAGGAAACTGGCCCCTCCCAAGTTTCCATGTAGTCTGTAGGAATGGAAAATGAGCATATTCCTTGGGAAGAGAGAAATACAGAGGGGAGCTTTTATTACATTAATATCATATTACTATTGTTGTTGTATTATTAAAGCCATGATTTAACTTGTTGTGAATTTTCTTGGCAGAAACTCTAGAATGATTTGCTATTTCCTTCTCCAGTTCATTTGACAGCTGAGGAAACTGAGGCAGACAGGTTTAAGTGACTTGCTTAGGATCACACAGCTAGTATTTGAGGCCAGATTTGAACTCAGGAAGATCCTGACTCCAGATAGTATCCCCTGGACTACCTAGATGCTCTAATATCATAGGATCATAGATTTAGATCTGGAAGGAACTTTGGAGGCCATCTAAGACTTTTTAATATCACTCTTAATGCCAGTCTGGTCCAGGCAGCAGCCACAAATATAAAGAGAAATAAACATGGTCTTTTGTTTTCATGTTAAGACACTGTGGGGAGCATCAGTTTTCCCTTTCTGAGAGCTTGACATGGTTATGGCTTAGAAAACATAGATTTCAAACCTAAAAGAGAGGGAAGACAAAGAAATGCTCCATAGATCTCTTTCCCTCTTCTCCCATGTTGTTCTGTGCTCAAATCAGCACCATTTCTGTCAGAAAGATCTGCTCTTTTCCAGCTCTTCAGCATTCAGGATTTTATTCCAAAACCAGATGTCTTTCAGCCTGGCAAAGACAAAAAGATGGTCTTTAATACTAAGTGAGGAGGCTTCAAATAGGATCTTTAAACAGAAGAAGGAGAAGGAAGAGAAAACATAAAAGAGGGGAAAATGTTTTTCATTCTTAGTCAGCAAATGTCACAGACAGCAGAACAGATCTAGTTTTTAACCTCTGTGGTAATTGTGACATCCTCTTTGTGTGTGTGTGTGTGTTTCAGTCCTGGTATATCATCTTCCTCACAAGGTGAATGAATCTTTTCTGCCCAAAGAGATGTCATTAGTTTAGGTGGGGGGAGGGGAACCACAGATAAGTACAAAGGAGGCTGCCGAGAGCCTTTTGTCTGCAGTGAGGTTTGCCCGCCTCGGTGGGGTGTGCCTCCCAACCACAGCCTGGGCCTTGGGGACTTGCCAGAGCCCTGGGAGACAAGCCATGGGCTCAGATTAGGGAAATCAGCAGTCTTTTGCAGGGGGTAGCCTCTAGTCCCAGGCTAATTCTTGAGTCTATAATGGATTTCCACATTCTTGATTTATAAACCCATTGGATAAAAATAATTGCCCCCCCCTCTCTCTCTGTCTGTCTGTCTCCCTTTCTTTCTCTGTGTCTTTATATCTTTCTCTGTCTCTGCATCTGTCACTCTGTTTCTCTGTCTTTCTCTGTTCTGTGTCTTTCTTTCTTTCTCTGCCTCTGCATCTGTCACTCTGTCTCTCTGTGTCTCTATCACTCTCTGTCTTTCTGTCTCTGTCTCTGTCTCTGTCTTTGTCTCTGTCTCTGTCTCTGTCTCTCTCTCTTACTCTGTCTCTCTCTACTTCTCCCTTTTCTCCCCTCCCCCTCTCCCTCTCCTCTCTCTGTCCTCAATGAATATTCACACTAGCTTTACTGTTTCCGGATTCATGTAATCTAGGGCAAGGTTGCTCCTGAATGCTTTGCCGGCTTCAGCCCTCTCCAGTGCAGCTGGGTGATCTTAAGCAAGTCACGTAAATTCTGAGTCCTAGTTTTTTAATCTACAAAAAAGAGGTAATAAATAGCTTCAGTGCTATTGGGCATGTTGACAGGCATAATTGAAGCAACATTTCGGCAATTTTAAGGCATTTATAAGATTGTAGACTGAGGACTTCAATTATAATCTCTTCACTTTAAAATAGGGAAAGTGAAGGACCGAGAGATTATGTGACTTGCTGGACCATACAGCTAGGAAGTGTGTGAGGCCATATTTGAACTAAGAAAGATGACTTCCTGAATGCAGGCCCAGTGCTCTATTCACTGTCACCTAGTTGCCCTCCCTTTCACATGATTGTGTTATTATTGTTGCTTGTCACATCTTCTTCCCATTCTTAGCTTTTCCAGTCCACCTTGGCTCCACCACCCCAGCACAAGGGTACATGCATAGAAGAGATCAGATATTCTTGGGTTTGCTCCCTGGATTTGTATATTTCCTGATGGTGAGAATGCTCCTGAGGCAGGAGTTACTCTCGCAGTAACCAGTAGAGGAAGCTCATTCATTCCTTGATTTTTCTTTATTTTTTTGCTTTCTGGCACTGCCTAAACAGAAGGGGATTTCCTCTTTTCCTGGTTGACTTTACATTATGAGACAGGCCTGTGGAGATTTTCCTTCCAATTATAGGGATGTGCAGAAAGCAGAGATGAATAAGGCTCAGCCAAAGACAGCTGCCTAAAGTAGGTCAGATTTTGGTCTCAAAACAGCAGCGCCTGACCTTATGCCTTTAATTAGTATATAGTCATGGTGATAGCACAGTCCCATTTTCTTTACTTAGTGACAGAAATCTATTGTTTAGTTTGACATTATTAAATCAGCCATCAATCACCTTGGGGTTCTTGGGTTAAGGGAAGATCATTTTTACCCTTCTCCGTGTTTATCCTATTGTCCTGTGTTCCTAGTGGTTTGAGAGGGAGGTTGGAAGAAAATGTTTAAAAGGAACCAACCACACAGCTATTCATTAGCCCTGTAAGCTGATTGTCAACCCCAGACTTTCTGATATAGCTGAAATTTCCTCTTGAAAGCTGTGTTATTAAATTAATTACGTATATTGTTAATTATATTATTACATAATGTATAAAAATTATATTATATTTTATATATATATATATATATATATATATATATATATAATTAAATTAAATTTAGCATCATAAATTTAAAAGTGATAGGGTCCTTAGAGACCATTGAGTCCAATTCCCTGATTTTATAAGAAAAGAAAATGAAGCATGATGAGATTGAGTAGTAGTAGTTAGCATGTGTAGGAGCAACTAGATGGCACAGAGCACTGAGTCTGTAGTTAAGAAGACTCATCTTCCTAAATTCAAATCTGGTGTCAGATGCTTCCTAGGGTCAGGAAGAGTTGAACACAACTGAATAAGAAGCAGCTTTTGAGCTTTATGATTTGCAAATGGCTTTACAAATGTTATCTAGTTTGAGCCCAGTATTATAAATGAGGAAAACAGGCTGAGAAAGTTTCAGTAACTTGGCCCATAGCTAAAAAAAAAATATATATATATATATATATATATATATATATATATATATATATATAGGCAGCTAGGTGGTGCAGTGGATAGAGCACCAGCCCTGAAGTCAGAAAGTTCAAATCTGACCTCTGATACTTAAAACTTCCTAGCTGTGTGACTGTGGGCAAGTCACTTAACTTCAATTGCCTCAGCAACAACAACAACAAAATCTAAGATAGAATTTGAACTTTGCCAAGGATAGTGCCCTATCCATCCAGGCCATGCTGCCTTGTCTCCAGTGTCTGTTTTCCATTCAAGAAATCAAGAACTTTGGTAGAGAGGATGAGGTTCCCTTTTGCTGCAGCTTTTCCTTAGAGATTCAAATAGAAAAAAAACTGATACTATATAGAACAGTTGCCTTAAATGCATTCTATTACTCACCCACAGTGCTCTTAACTGAGCTTGAGTCATCCTCACTCACCTGACAACACCCAAGATTTTATTGTCTGGGGAGTGAAAGGAGGAAATGTGGGCCTTCTATAGGTAGGGGCTCCTTCAGTCTGATACACCACCAGCTCACTAGTGACCTGGACCTTCCCTGTATTATTTCCTTTTAATAAGAAAACTGAATAAACAGAGCAGGATTATCCAGATCCCTAACAGCCAAGATAAGAAGAAAAATAAAAAATCCGCCTTCATGCTTATAAATGAAAAGCACTGTCTTGGGAGATGAGGGAAGAGCAGATTCGAAGTCCTTTTCAGTGGAGTTGGAGTGGTCTCTTACAGTGAGAAGCTCAGCCAGAGGTGCTTCAGGTAGAAACAGGAATCTCTCCAGCCGCACCCCCACCCCACCAACCTCACCCCACCACCTCTCTACTTCAATACTTTGGGCAAAGTTGGCTACTGTTTGGCTGTTGTAACCTGTCACTAATGCCTTAAAAACCTCATTTCCCTAAACTCAATTCATACATACTGGGCTTGGGCCAAAGGCAAGTTCTCCTCGTAGTTTATCTTTTCATATGCAGGCTTTTCACAAATGGGAATCTTAGAAATCATCTAACTCAAAGAAAGAGGTGCAGAGAAACTGAATGACTTCCCAGGTCTCACAGGTGATAAGAGGCAGAACCAGGATTTGAATATCCAGTTCTTCTTCTAAAAAATAGGGGTTGACAAGCTAGCTGGCAGTCAAATCCCACTGGCTGGCTGTCTTTCTTTAGTCCATTATAAGAGTGGTTTGTATATTTTAAAATGTCATACAATTTTACTTTAAAATGTAAAAAAAAAATTCTTAGCCCAAACTTTACAAAAAAGATCCACTGGCCATAATTGGATGACCCCTGGGATCCTTGGCATATGGTACTACTGTTTGTGCCATATATAAATATAAATATGAAAATCAATTGCCAGACCCAAAGCCCAGTGTTCATAATCATAATAGTGCCTTCAAGAATAGGAAAAGTCAGTCTTCTTCTCCCTACTAATCTACAAAACCTTTTCAGCTATTCCTATATCTTTCTTTTTCCCCCCTTCTTTCTTTCTTCCTTTCTTTCAGCCATCAGAGGTAAGTAATTTGTCCAGTTTCACACAGCTAGTAAATGTCAAATGGTTGAATTTGAATCTCAGATCCCTCTGACTCTAGGGTGCTCTATCCACCTACCACTTCCCTGCCTCTGTTACTGTATCTTAATGAGCAATTATTAAGTACCTCTTACATATTAGGCATTAGGAGATTCAAAGACAAAAGTGAAACAATCCTTGCCTTTGAGGAGCTTTCAATCTAGAGAAGGAGACAACACATATGTATAATACTGTGTACAAAACAGATGCAACATAATTGCCAAGAGCACTCCAGGGGCCAACTGTTCTATCCTTTTGTGATGCGCTTTGTCTCACACAATTTACAATCCAAGAGCCTCAGCAGCTAGGTGGTAGAAGATAGCCCCAGTCCTGAGTTAGAAAGACTAGAGATTAACTTCTGACTTTCACTGGGACAGTTCACTTTTCACTAACGTTTCACTTGACCAGTTACTAGCTATATGACCCTGGGCAAGATATTTGATATTGTTCAACTTTAATTTTTTTTTTTTATCAATAAGAGCACTGACCTCACAGGATTCTTGTGAGGATCCAGTCAAATAACATTTTGTAAACCTTAGGTATATAAAAATTAAAAATTGTTGTTCAGTGACCATCTCCAAGAAGTTCCTTGGCTAGTAGCTGACGTTTCCAACCCCAACCTTGTTCCTCACTTACTAGATCACTATGATTTTGCTTTTCTTTTTCTTTTCAATGGAATGGGGGAGAGAAGAAAACACATTTCTATTAATTAAAAAAAAATTTAAGAGGTGAAAAAATTTGCACAAAAAAAAAATCTTAAAGTGAATTAGTGGCAGGGCTGAATTAGAACCCATGTTTTCTGATGTCACCACAGAGATCTAGCCAGGCTCAGCCTGTCCTCCAAGAGTATGCACTCCTTCCCCTTGCTCAAGTTATATCTATTTGGATCAGAGGTTATGAAAGCACCGTCCCAGCTCAGGTTTCCTTCTTTCCACACTCTTGTATCATCTCTCTTGTATTTCTAGATTGTTCAAAGAGACAGACCTTTTGCTCCTCCCTTCATCTATTTCCATAAGGATGTTCCTCAAATTCTTTATTCTGAGAAAGTGTGACTCACCCAGCCTGCCCTGGCAGGCATTAGAGAATTGCCTGGTAATCGGAGGGTTACACCAACCTTCTCTAGGTCCTGCCCATCCCCATCTGGTATTTGATACATTGGAATAGACGTAGGTAACTCAGAAGAGTAGATCCAAAGAATGTTAGTTGAAAAACACCTTAAGGATCATAGGATTAAGAGCTAGATTCTCTCATCTATTAGAAATATTTAGTCATTAAAAAGATTCATTTCATAGGGGAAGACACTGAGGCTCAGAAAAGGGAAATAGAAAATTGATTCCTATCTGGCATACAAAAAAAAAGTCATACTGCTTTTAGCCAGAATAAAAATCATTTTAAAATTTTAAGGAAATGATTTTAAGTAATTTCATAAAAAGATCATATAACCAAAAATCTCTATAGACAGTTTTAATTTAATATACTTAAAACTCAAAAGTAACAATAATAGGTTTCTTTAAAGTATAAGTATTTTGGAAGATGAGACCATAAATTCATATAATCTTTTTAAAATTCAATTCAGTAAGCATTTATTAAGTACCTACAATGTTATAGGTACCATACTCATAGTTATTAGATATATAGAGAGATAAAAATGAAACCATCACAGTCCTCAGATAGCTTTTATTCCATTCTACTAATTCACAGGATGAACCTCTTTTATGTGCATCATTTTCCTCCTTTTCATTTATCATGAGAGGAAAGGAGAGAATAATATAAACTATGATAAATACATACAAAGTAATTTCTGGGGGAAAGAGACCTAAAACTAAAGGAATCAAGAAAGGCTTGTTGTAGGATGTGGCTTTTGAACCTTGAAGGAATTCTAAGGGGTAGAGGTGAAAAGAGGATACATTCTGAAGATGGGGGAAAGAGATAGAATGGTGATTACACCAATGTTTCCAGAGTTTCAATGCTGAACCTCTTGACCAGGATGTAGAATGTAGCATTCTATTTTTTTTTAACATGGTCAATGTGGGAATTTGTTTTACATGTATATTTGTTACAAGGGTTTTATTTTTCCAGTTGTGGAGAGGTAAAGTGGTGAAAAGGAGAGAAAATTGATTTTGCTTCAATGGGAAAAAAATTAAAAATTTAAAAAAGAAATGGAAGGTCCTAAGTGGGACAATTTTGTTAGAATGAAGGAAGTCTATAGTTAGCTAAAAATAGGCTATGAACTGTTCTAGGGGGAATTATTTTTTTGAGTTCCCAGGGGTTTCCCTACAGATTCTTAGAAAGGCTTAAATATCTATATAACCTGACCTGGTAGAACTTAGTGCTCAGTTATAAAAAAGAAATCCACTCTGGAGTCAGTATACAATGAGACAGAGACAAAGACAGACAGATAAAGAGAGAAAGAGAGAGGTAGAGAATGAGAGAGACAGACACAGAAACACACAGAGACAGAGACACAGAGAGAAAGAGTAAAACAGAGAAACAGAGAAACAGAAACAGATAGAGTGACAGAGACAGAGAGTCAGAGAGTGATAAAGAGAAAAAAAAAAAAAAAACCTTTCCACTTTACTGATGTTTTGACTTTGGTTTTTACAGAAAAATGCTGTGATTGAAAGCCTCCAGGAGCAAGTGAACAATGCCAAGGAGAAACTGATGAGACTAATGTCAGGCGACTGCACCAATGATTGCCCTAATCAAGCTGCCACTCCTGTTCTTGTTCAGGGAAAGACTAGTCCAAGTGAAGCCTCTATCTATGGAGGTGTAGCAGCTGAAGGTCTTTTCAACAGTCCTTCAGATTCTAGTGGGGAGCCCTGTGCTGTCTTCCCAAACACACAATGCAGTCCAACACTCTTTACTAGTTTACAGAGCCTTAAGGATTATGTAAAAGACCAAGATTCTTCCCCACAACACCAGGAACAGATTTCTGACTCAGAAGACCTATCTAACCATTTACACTTAGAAAATACCCAGAAGCAGCAGGCTTCCCAAACTGGCATTCTGAAAGCAGAAGATCAGGAGTTGACATCCCCAAGCCAGAATCTTATATCAGATCCCAAAGCCAGTATTCTTCAGAGACAAAATCAGTTCAGAAGTTCAGTAATAGAGAAGCCATCAAAGATTAATTATGTGAGCAGTGAGATGCTTCAAGAGGTCTTACAAGAACTGAGCTTGGGCAAAGTAACTTACTCCTCTTGTTCTCCCAGTGGTCCCCAATGCCTTAGTCCCAAGATGCACCAAGAAGATAGTATTGCCCATAGTCTCCAAAAGAGATCTTTATCTAATGACATGGGCATTAGCCCGTATATGGTGAGAAGGAGAAGGGCAGCTCAGCGAGCCTCCATGCATTTCCCAGGGTCTGTGCCTTCACAAACGTGGTGCCTAATGAACAAGACAGTTTCCAAGACACAGAGTGGACTAATGGTTCAGAAGGAGAACATGTTCAACCAGGAGCTTCAGGCTGGGAATCCTGAAGGACAAAAGTCTTTTTCATGGAAATCTTCCCTGCTTGCTGCAGCCCATGGTAGCCAGAATCCTCAGGCTGAGAACAGGCAGAGCCAACGTGAAGATCATAGAACCCGAGTAAGAGTAAGAGACGGATTTCCAAATCAGTCTTCCTGCTCTAGTCATATAGAAAATCAAGTTGCCCCTATCCATTCCAGTAACCCACCAAATCTCCTCCGGCTGGAGCGACCACAATTGAGTGGTATAGGCTGGCCAGCCCTGCCTTCTCTGTGTGATTATGGAGATTCTGAGTCCAGCAGCTCTGATGAACCATTCTGTCGCTGTCATCGGCCTTATTGTGACATTTGCTTCCAGAGTTCCAGCGACTCTGGTGACAGTAGCACCTCTGAGAATGATCCTGAACCAGCACAAGGCACAGCCCACTGGGCCAAACTGTATGCCAGGTCCCACCCCATTGTGAACTTCAGAGAGGACTTGAAACCCACATTGGTATAAAAGCAGTGGAACCAGTCTATTTAGAAGGGTATGATGATGCCCTCAGAGATCTGCAGGAAAAACTTTTGCCTCTATGAGAATGGATCTAAGTTCATTCAGCAAGTAACTGTTCTGTTCATGACCAACACATTATGGGATCATGTTTTCTCTTTGTGATTCAGTCTCTCCACATATAAATTAGAATGCTGTTACCTGCCTTGTCACTACCTCATAGGGATTCCATGACAGTCCCTGATGGGATGTCTGCAAACCATTAAGCTGCTGATAGACAAATTTTAGTTCTGCCTAATAAAGAAAAAGTTCTTAACAAATAAAGTTATCCTAGGGAAGAATGTAAAGCCAGGGACAAAGAGTTCTCATTCTAAGAACTTAGTAAATAGAAGTTGAATCTCCACTTGTTGGAGATACTATATATATATATATATATATATATATATATATATATATATGTGTGTGTGTGTGTGTGTGTGTGTGTGTGTGTGTGTGTGTGTATATACATATATATATATATATATATATATATATATATATATATATATATATATGAAGTTTTCTTCTGAGGAATGTATCAAATCACATGAGATCCCTTCCTGCTCTGGGATTCTATGGTTCTATAAGGTGCTTTGAGATCTTTGGGTAAAAAATATGTATGAGTACAGAGTTTGTGTTGAAACTATATTGATTGCACTGAATTCTTTGGTGCTTGATGAATACTTATTGAATGAATGGATGAATGAATGCATAAAAATCTATGGAGTCAATTCAATGCCTATGGCACCTGAAGTTGATACTTTAGTCAGAATGGATTCTGTTTTGAGAATAAGTATACAGGCTCAAGCAATTTTTTCTATCCCAATCATTACCCTCTCTGAAAAAGGCATTGATTTTAGTGCAGGGCTAATAGAAAGCATGTTGGGCTACTGAAGATTGTACTGGCTGTCACTCATATTCTTGCCTCTCTGGCTAGAATAAGTTTATCTTTGTGCCCTTAGCATACTATAGCAGTATGGGAGGTGGGATGCCAATTAGCCTGAAAAAGAAAAGATATGGAAATTATAATCATTGTCTTTAAGTGTTTGAATGGCCATCATTGCAAGAAGGATTAGACTTGTTCCACCTGGCCCCAGAAGGAGGAACTAGGATGAAAGATAAAGAGAGACCAATTTTGATTCAGTGGAAGAAAAAATGTACTGATAATTAGGGTTGTCCCCAAAATCAAATGGGCTGCCTTGGGAGTTGACAGGTTCTTCTCCATTCTTGAAAGTCTTTCACTAGAGGCTGTTTTACCACTTGTTTGGTATGTCAGAGAAGGCATTCCTGTTCTGGCTTAGACCAGATAGATTCCAATTCTGACTCTTTGAAATTATGAATAAGGCAAAATTTGTCTTTGATTTCTTTCTATCCTTTCAGCCATTTTCCTCATTGTTCCATGTAGTAACTTCATAATATCCTCTGGTTTCCCTAGCCATTCATCAAAACACATGCTAAATAAACTTAAACAACACCTTTCTTATTCAATCTAACTCCATTCTGTATTCATTTCTTTGAGACTCCTGATTTCCCAATGTCAGTATCACTTATGGTAGACTTGGATATTAACTCTTTTAGAGTGAACTGGGTCTTTCATGAATGGCATGGAAGATATTTCTAGGCAGGGAAGCTTTATACCACCTAAGGGAGTTTTTCCTCCAGCTATATACAAGGCCAGTTCCTGAACATTTCCTATCCTGTGGAACAAGTAACAGGAAGGAAAAGAGAAAAGGGGAGAGGAGTGGAAAGAAGAGGAAAAGAAAGGAATATGTGTGAGAGAGAGTCTTTGCATATTTACTCATCTGTGGCAAGAGGAAAGGGAAGGGGGAAAAAAGCTTTGATTTAGAGAGAAGAAAAGAAAATCTGAGTAGCTTGGGCTGGGGCTATAGGGTGGGATGAGGGAAAGATGGGAAAAATGGGAAAGCTACAGTAGAACATTTTTCTTCTCCTGTATACTAGGGCAGCAAAGAATGTGACTATTTCCTTATGGGGCGGGGTAAGGGGGAGAATCCCTTCATAGGATCAAAGGATCATGGAATTAGCATTATGAGATACCTTAGAGACTTATCTAGTTCCATCCTCTCATTTTACAGAGCAACTGGACAAATCATTTTATCTTTCCCTATCTATAAAATAAGAATAATAACAACCTCTATATTGCAGAGTTGTGAGTCTCAGAGATTAAAAAGCTGATCTCAAACCCTAAAGTGTTACATAAATGGTAGCTATCATTACTACTAAGTGGGGAGTGTAACATTACTGGATGGGGAAACTGAAGTCTGAATTGGTTAAATGGCTTGTTCAGGATCATATAGTTTGTATTTGTGTTAAGAGTTGAACCTTGATCTTCCTAATTCCAAACCTAACACTCTATTCACAATACCAGTCTGTTTTCTGATTCCTTGCCTTCACCTGGATGTATGTAACCACATTATGGGAAGCTAGCTGAGCAACAGGGAGAGACTCTACTTGCTAGCTTCCCTGAACAGTCTTATTTGCGGACCTAGTTGGTTACTGAATGTGTATGTTTCTATGCATGTGTATGCATTTGAGTGTAAATATGTAAAAAGAAGTTTCTGCCATTTTGGCTCTGTGCAGTGTGGGAATGTGGTTTTTGACAACTAGTAAGGGATATATGAAGAACATCATGACACTGTGTAAAAAGCACAGGATTCTATTAGAGCCAGAGGACCTGAGTTCAGATCTCAGCTCTGCTACCTACTACTACCTGGATTCAGGTTCCTCGTCTGTAAAATAACAGGGAGCAAATTAAATGGTCTATGAGTCCCTACTTACTCCAATAAGTATCCCAGGATCTTATACTTAGACTGTCATTTTCTTCCTAAAAATTCTTGAAGACTAATGTTCTGAATCAATGGTCTAAGAACAACTTTCCTGAGCTATCATGTCACTGTTATTTATTTTTCTTTAAACCATGAACTGACTTTATAAGTTATTATGTGTGGGTTTGTAGTTCCTAACCATTTTGTTCTTATATTGTTTGAGCTGTAGTTTAATAAAAAGAGAAACCATTTTCCAAGGCTGGTTTCATTTCAAATCCTAACCTCAGGCCAAGGAGACATTGGGATGCCACAAGAAGAAGTGGTCAGGGCTCTCCCAATCCCTAATCTATCCAATGTTAACATGCCTATTTTTTTGCTCAATAGTCTCCCTGAGAGGCTCCTAAATCCCTCAGGCATTATAACCCAGAATGATTTCCATTGAAATCCTCCTTATTCTTCATGGCCCATTGTGGGGTCATGACCTTCTTCTCCATGAAATATTCCCCATTCTTGCTGACCAAAAGTGATTCCTTTCTCCATAAATTCCTCCTCCCTTCCTACTGAATTTTTCCTATATACTGGTCCCACTCTAACTGATTTTATAGCCCCAGGTGAATATGCCTTTAGTTCCTACTGATCTATAAACTCCTTGAATACAGAATGGGATAATTTTTTTATCTTTGCATCTCATCTAGTGTCTATCATGATACTTTCCACATATAAAGTAGTTGATAAATATTTGTTGGACTAACGCAAATTGAGACTCTTACCTCACAACCTTACCTATTTATGAAATGCTTACTATATGTAAATCACTGTGCTAGGCAGTAAGAAGTGGGGTACAAATATCATAAAATTATAGGAACATAGATGTAGAGCTAGACATTAGTCTAACCCTTTCATTTTTACTGATGAAGAAATTGAGGACCAGAGAAATTAACCAATTTGCCTAACATAAAACTAAGTCGTAGATTCTGCTCTCAAAGAATTGATAATTTAGATTTGGGGAGAGGAAGTGACACATACTCAAATAAATATAAGGCAAAATAGATCATAAGAGCCTGCCTTGGGGGTCACGGTATCTGGGCACTAGAATCTAATGCACAGCATATTGTTCAAAAAATATTTTTATTAAAATATCCATCAAATATCTTTTCTTCTATGTAATCAGATTTAAAAACTATTAAACACTACAATTTACCTCCCCCTTAAGGCTATCTCTCCCAATCAGTTGTTGACTCCCTACCCATTGCCACTTACTTACTTACAATTTACCACCATTCAGTGAGAAAGCTCTTGATCATTTCTCATCTAGTCTATTAGTGCCAGTCTTAAAGGAATGATTTCATGGTAGATCCTATGTATCTGATTGTTTAAGGCTTTTATAGTAATCAGGAGAGAAAATCCAGTGGCACAGCCCAAGTCTCAATTTAGTGAAATATGTAAGAGAGGTACAGAACAAGGCAAATTATGACTGTTAATTTTCCAGGATGCTCTTGAGCCATGCTTGGGCAAGTCATGAAACCAAACATGATTCTGACTTCAACCATCTTGGTCCAATTGCTTGGAGAATCGTATTGCAAGTTGTGAAGCATAACTTGATATTGATATTACTTCCTGCTCCTTGATGCTGGAAATCTGTATCTTCTAATCTCCAAAGAATCAAATTCAGCTTAAGCAAACCAATCACTCTGTGCTTGCTATGCAGTGGGCACTGTCCAAGGTCCTGGGGAGGCAAAGAAAAGAAAAAATGGCCCCTCCTTTTCAAGGAGCTTCCAGTCTAATGAGGAGAAATAACATATATGTATATATATGCATATGTATGCATATAGAGGAAAGAGAGAGGGGGGAAATAAGAAAGGGAGGGAGAGAGGAGAGAGGGGGGCAAAGGAGAAAAGAAGAAAGGGGGACATAGGGAGGAGGAGATGGAGAATGGAAAAGGAGATAGAAGTGTGAGAAAGGGTTGAAGGGGAATAGAGAAAGAGAGGGAGTGGAGAGCAAGAGAAAAAAGAAGGAGGTAAAAGGAAAGAGGAAAAAAGCATGGAGGAGTGAAAGAAGAGGGAAAGGGAGAGAGATAAAATATGAGTGTACATATATAAGCGTGTGTGTGTATATATATATATATATATACATATATACACATACACTTATACATATATATGTAATATATGTATATATATTGAATTTTGCCTCAGACACTTAGTAGCCATTTGTCACTTAAGTTTTCTGGGTCTCAGTTTCCTAATCTATAAAATGAGAGGGTTGAATTCAATGATTTCAATGGATAAATCTATAATCTTATGACTCAGTTCATTATTAGGGTCAGAGATAAAGCAGAAATGCCCATGGCATATTGTGTAATATGCTATTTTAAGTTTTGACAGACTCTCCAAATGTAGGCCAGTATTTCCCAACCCTCTTCAGTCTTTGAAACACCTTTAGATGTCTTAATAGTTTCAGGCACGCACAGACTCTAGGGAGGGGCAGTTGGATCTATCATCACAGAGTTGCTTCTTCCGAATGGCTCAGTGAATCTTTCAGAAAGGACCAATGAGACTGCTAACAAAAACAATCATTCTCTTCCACAGGGAACCCCTGTGGCACAGTGGAAAAAGCACACGATTTGGAGACATTACCTGAGTTTGAATCCTCACTTTAATACTTACTACAAAATTCTCTGAACTTTACATTCTTATTTGTAAAAAGGAATAACTTGGGACCAGATGATCTCTAAGGTCCCCTCAAGTTCTAACTTTTGATTTTCTGATTCATAAAGCTCAGTGAGAGACACTGTGACGTAATGGTAAGAAGGCAGCACTTTAGGTCATAAGCTCTGGGTTCAGTCTCATAACCTTGTAAACTTTTTTTTATTAATTTTATAATTATAACATTTTTGACAGTACATATGCAAAGGTAATTTTTTACAACATTATCCCTTGCACTCCCTTCTGTTCCAAATTTTCTCCTCCTTCCCTCCACCCCCTCCCCTAGATGGTAGGCATTCCCATACATATTAAATATGTTATAGCATATCCTAGATACAATATATAACCTTGTAAACTTAAAAATTATTTGAACTTGGATAAGTCTCTAAGCCTTATCTTCCTTACCTATAAAATGGGGACAGTCATAATACATTGCTTATTTTACAGGGTTACTGTGAAAAAAACAACAACACTGTATACATGTGAGCTTATTAAGTACTATTATAGAGGAATAGGGGAGTATTATAGTACTATTATAGAGGAATGGGTATCACTGACTACACAAACCTCCACCACCACCACCACCACTACCATGCTAGAAACTAGTACTCTCAAGCCAAAAGGTCAGAAAAATAACTAATTACTTATTGTCAAGAGACAGCATGAAATACAGCCTTGGGTTCATTTCGCACTTCAAACACTGGCTGTGTGGTCATAGGCCAGTCATATGAGCCTCAATTTCTGCATCTATAAAATGGAGATAAAAATAGCTATATCATTTACCTGTGTGGCAAGACTCACACAGTTGGATATAATGATCAGGTTTTGTTTCTACTTTTTTAAAGAGAAACCTCAGGGCAGCTAGGTGGTGCACCAGCCTTGAAGTCAGGACTCCTGAGTTCAAATGTGACTCAGACATTTAACACTATATTTGAAATCAGAAAAATCTTGAGTTCAAATCTTGTCTCAGACATTAATTAGCTAATTACCCTGGGCAAAGTGACTTGCTCTCTCTATCCTCCATTTCTTTCTCTGCAAAATGGAGATAAGAAGAGCATTTACTTAACAGGACTGTTGTAATCTTTGATATCAAAACAAATGAAAAATATACATAAAGGATTGCAAATCTTAAAGTGCTATATCGATTTTACCTATTATCTTCATTATTATTTCTTATGAAAATAATAGTACCTATGAGAGTCACATGAGATGATTTTGCAAACCTTAAATCCTATGTAAATTATTTTTATTACTTATTACATATTATTTGTTGCTATTTACAAAATAATGGAGAAGTTTAGAAAGAAACCTAAGGGTCTAAGACTTCCTGTTACTGTCTGAGACCCATTTGTTTCTGGTTTTTACACAAAGTTTTTCTTCCTTTGTTCTCAACTTATTCCTGAGAGTCAGTCCTTTAAAAAAAAAAAACAAAAAAAAAAAAAACTGGCATAACAGGAAGAAACTTTATTTTACTTTGCCAGCAAAAGTGAGGAAAGAACAACAGGTATTTACTCTACTGTAAGTCCTACCAAAATTCTTAGAAATGAAATCTCTCAGGGATCTGAACTTGGCAAACTGCATGGTTTGAATAGTGCATTTGCCTTGGGGCTCAAAAGCTGGAAGATACCCAGAGAATGGGGTATTGTTGAAAAGTCAGTGAAATGAGAATGAATTTGGGGCACAGGCAGTATTAGCAATTCTAGTGCAAGCAGCATCCTCAAATCAAATTAATTTTTAAGACAAATTCAATAGAGGTTAGAGGAACTCTCAAGGAGAAACCTAAGACACTTTGATATAAGGCTCAGTGGAACGGAATTGAAAAGTATTTGTTAAACTCTTACTCTATGAACATATTGTGCTAAGTACCGGGAATAAAAATAGAAAATTGAAAGTTGTTGTTTATGATATGTTCACATTCTAATTGGAAAGACAACACGTAAAGGAGAGTTTTTATTCATTTTCAATTCATGGTAAATGGAAAAGCCAAATAGAATTTATGCAGGTAAAGGAACAGGACATATGGCAAATCTAAGGACCTTATAGAATAAGAGTAAGAAAGAATGATCTTGGGCCATCAGAAGATTATTGATATTGAACCACATCTGATCAGGATAGAGCCAAACTGGTCTGGGGAAGAGTTCACCTAGGTGTCATGCATCCATGCCTTCTTTTTTTAACTAATCACTCTTGAGAACTAGGTGCTACCTACTGTTATCAGCATCTTGGAGAAAAATCTGTTTTCTCCCACCTTAGCTACAGCTCTGATTTAAGGAGTGGGAATGTTTTATTTTCTCTGCTATACGACGTGGGCCACATTATGGTCACCAACGTATTCCATAGAAAAGAAAATGAATTCTAACCAGAGTAAAGTTTTAAGTAGGTGGTACTTCTGTACAATACTATTTCTTTAAGAAAAATGAGCTGATCTGTTTCTGTGTGTTGAGAAATTCTTTTCATTGGAGGATCAAAACATCCCAGGGCTAGAACAAGGAATTTAGGGAGGCTATCTTGTTAATCCCCTTCATTTCAGAAGGATCTCAAATCTACAACCTCCTGAACAGCTAAGAATATCTCCTATTTTTAAAGATTCCCATCAACCCCAGCTATAATTCTCTCAAATCTACCCCTACTGGGTCATATATAGTGCTGAACAAAAGCCTTGAGAACTCTCAAGAGAAAAAAAGACAGAATACAGACAAATCCCAAATGAGTTGGGTATGAGACTTTAGGAGATTATGAGGGTCATTAATTTGATTAGATATACTATTGCTCAATAGTCTTTGATGATTGCCCTTTGTCGATAGGATCAAGGTCAAATCCTTCAGCCTGGCCTTCAAGACCTTCCATAACCTGGCATCTTTTTTTCCCTGCTGTTTTTCCTCATACTTTGCATTCCAGCCACCCTTCTTTGCTTGTTACCTATCCCCTGAAAATAAGTTGTATTTTCCCACATCCATGGTTTTAATCGAGATATTTTTATTTGCCTGAAATGACCTATTCACTCTTTTCTGGCTTTCTAAATCTTCTGTACTTCTAATGCCATTTTCTCCCTAAAGCCTTCCTTACTATCTTAGTTCAGAGAGGATAGAAACATCCTTTGAGTTTCCATAGCAATTACAATTATATGATGGCTTTCCATGAACCACAATATGCAGATAATTATTTTATGAGTTCAGAGAACAAAAGTATGGAAAACCACAATATACAAAATATTAAAGTTTCGGTCTTATGTTTCCTTGAAATAGCTTTTATGCTACTTTTTTATTGGCAATGTGCTATCACTTCCTCACACTTACTATTCATTTCTCCACTGCCCTTTGGGTGACCTAGTGGCAAATCCATTATGCTATCAGAGCAAGGAGTGACCTGAGGCTTTGGGGTATATTGGAAAAATAACTGGATGTGGAATCAAAGGACATGGGTGTAGATATGTGTGTTAGAACGATCTTCAATAGTCTCAGAAGAGTCGATTATTAAATTTTCAGTGTATTTACAACTCAGAAATCAGGAAAACACTACAAATCAGGGCTTTAATCTTTGGGTTTTTTTTTATTATCTAGACTTTAAAGAGTGATAGAAAAATATTATTATTACTGGTTAAGCTTAAAAGCATACAGTACTCATTCTCCCCTTTTCTCCAGAGCTGGTCATTAAAAACCTACCATCATACTACTACATGGGAATGGATCCTGACTATAGACGTTGAACAGGTTATTTAACCTCTCAGTTTTCTCATTGGCAAAATGATGGTATTGTTGTTCAGTTGTTTCAGTCATGTCCAATTCCTTGTGAACTCAGGAACATTTAAGTTTCCTGACTCCAGACCTGACATTCTTATCCACTGTGACACCTAGCTGCCCTTGTTGAACTAGAGCAGTGGTCCTCAAACTTTTTAAATAGGGGGCCAGTTTACTGTCCCTTAGACTGTGGGAGGGCTGGACTATAGTAAAAACAAAACCTCCCACTCTGTCTCTACCCCTCAGCCCATTTGCCATAACCTGGCAGGCCGCATAAACGTCCTCAGCCCGCTGCATCTGGCCCAGGGCCGTAGTTTGAGAACCCCTGAACTAGATTAAAGTCTCTTCCAGTAGTTCTAAGTCTGTGATCCTGTGATAACTTATGTGCTTCATTGGGACCTCCACAATATTAAGAGATCTAGAAGAAAGCTCCCAAAATGTTTAATAGATGCCCATGAGGAATACATGGAGGGAAAAGGTCAAGACTCAAATGACATGTCTTGTAAAGTGCTTTCCAAACCCTAAAAATTCTATGTAAATGTTAAGTGCAAGGTTGTCCAAGATGAGAATTCAATTTTAAAAACATTTAAGTGCTTTGTAAAAAAGAATTGTAAACTATAAACGACCATAAGAAAACATACATCAACACATTAATACTAAGAAAAATGCATATTAACATCACTCTGAGATTTCACCTTACACTTTCATTTTGGCAAAGATGACCAAAAAAATAAAGAGGTACAGTCAGTATTGTAGGAGTTCAGAGAAGAGATGCACAATAATACAATGTGGTAGAAGTGTAAACTGGCTGGATTTCTTCAGACTATAAATTTAAAATTCTGCAAGAAATGTGACTAGATTGTTCATATCCTTCCACCTAGTATTTGTAGTACTCTAAGACCATGAAAATAAAAGCTGTAAACAAAAACTGACTGGAAAAAAACACAATATTATACTAATACAAAAATATTATTTTGTGGTGATAAATGATAAATTTTGAGAAATCAGAGAAGCCTGAGAAGATTTGTATGAACTAAGGCAGTGAAAAAAACAGAAGCGAAAGAACAATATATACAGATAAGAATAACAATATAAATAAATTCTATGAAAATTGAATTATTCTTTAAAAATCAATAAAGGTCCCTGAAAACAGTGAAAGATGTCTCCTGACTCTCAGTGCAGAGGTAGAGAGAGTAAAGAAAAATACTGTATACATCAGCAGACTCGGTCACTGTAAACAACTGTAAAGTTTAATTTTTTTCTTTGTTGCAGGAGAGGGATCAATCTGGAAACAGGGAAAGAAGTATCAGTGATATAATAAAAATTAGGGAATCAATAAAATTGATAAATAAAATAAGTCTGTATCTGGGAGAATTATGTAATTTTCCCAATTTAATCTATTTTATTTCTCCTATGCATTTCTGGACCCAATTCATAGTCTGTCTTCCATGCCTTTTCCAGATATAAATTTTCATTAACTAACCCAATGAACTTCCTGTGCAACTGGATGCCAAGGTCTGAATGATAAGCATTGGTTTTTCTGTACTTAGTTTTGCTCCTTTGAATTTTTAGGTCAATAACTATATATCTCATGTACAAAGTTCTGCCATATGTTGAGGTCTCATTCAATCAACACAATAGCATCAATAAATAGGAGTATCTGAAAATGCACACCATCTATTAAGACTCTCTCTTCCACTTTGTCTTTTTAGAAAACATCCTTTTTGACTATAACAAATTCTTTTGGCAAGCATGTATCTCCCTGTTTTATGCCTCATTTCAGGTTGGCAATCAGAAGATCATTTTTAAAAATAGCATTTTATTTTTCCAATTACATGTAAAGATAATTTTAAACATTTATTTAAAAAAAATTTTGAGTTCCAAATTTTCTCTCTTCCCTCTCTCCCTCAGGATCATTTTGAACTGTTATCTCTCTGGTGGAATTTATCAATAAATTTTGTATGATTTTAACCTGTCCAAACAGACCATTGTTATTAGAAGTTGTCCCTTGAAGTCCTCATTTTTGCCCCAAAGTTAAATGCTTCTTTTAGACAATAAATAATAAACACCACGAAATTGTAGATTTTCTTCATCTTTTGACCAATATAATTACAAATATGTGGTCTGATCAAAAGAATGATTTTCTCTCTTTTCCTTTATTGATATCTTCTTTTTCAATATCACCTTCATTTCTAAATATATCTCTCCTCCTCTCTTCCCTCATAACCATCCTTTGCAACAAAGAATAGAAAAGCTGATCCATACCTTACCTGAATTTGATAGTATATACAAAGTACTGCTGCCATCTTCCCCCACATCTACAAAGAAGGAAAGGAGTTGCCTAAGGGATCATTTCCAAATAGCATTTTTAAGTTTTAAAGTGCCATGGGACTGTAACATGTTATTATTCATTTGGCAATTAATTATATATTGCCTTGATATCTCTTTATTGAAATTTTTGGTCATTTTTATTCCAATATTCTGTTTAACTGGTATAGAGAATTCTGGGTGAGGAATCTCCCTATTTTGATGCAGATTAGGATAGTCTTCAGTGTCCCAGTTTCTTCAGATACTGAAAGCTTAGAACTTGACCAGGTTCAAACAGTCCTCATATGTGTCAGAGGTCACCCAGCTTTATCCACCACCTGAATTTGTCTATTGAATTGTGGTTTTTAAAAAAGCAAACCTTTTATTGTGATTTAACTTTTTCAAATGTCTCTACAATTAGATTGTTAGTTCCATGAGTCCAGGCACTCGTACCCTAAGCTTATTTTGTACCCTCACAGTACTAAGTGCCTGTACACAAAAGGTGCTAAATGATTATTTTATTTCATTTAGACTAACAGTATTCAAAAAGATTTTCCTGCAGCCATTTCTCCCCAATTGTAATTTGCTTTCTATGTTGCTCTTGAAATCTTCAGTGACTCCCTATTACCATACTAAATAAAGTTAATACTTTCAGCCTGACATTCTAAGTTCTTCATGATCCAGTACTACCTTGTCTTTCCAATGTTTTCTACATTATTCCTCTCTATGTATTCTATACTTCAGTCAAATTGAGCTATTCTTTGTCCCCTGAACATGCACAATCCTCTTCTGATTCCATGCTTCAGTTCCTGCTATTTCTTTTGCTTTTTTAGTCTGTTGAATTAATTGTCATCCTTTGTGGTTCATTTCAATATTGCCTCCTCCATAAAGAACTGCCTAGACTCCCTTTTTTCAATTTTATCAGTAATGCCCTTTCCCCTTGTATCTCACTGAATACTTTATTTTATTAATGCTTACTGTACTCACTGTGTAATATGATCTATTACAATTATTTACATTTGTTTCTTTCCCTCCTCCAAATCCCCTAAACTATAAGCTCTCTGATGTCAGGGACTATCTTTTATAAATGGATGAATAAATGAATGAAAAAACTTTTATTAAGGGTTTATTATGTGCTAAGCACTGTACTAAGTGTAAAATGTTGGGGGTGGAGGGAGGTGAAACAAATACAAGAAGCCAAACAGTTCCTGATATCCAAGGAGCTTACTTTCTTTTTCTTTTCTTTTTAGTTTTAGTTTTAATTTGTTAACTAAAGCAAGCATTTCCACAACATAGTACAATAGAAAAATGATTGTACATGAAACTATAAATCCATTATGCACAACTTGAAATTCCTTTCATATATACAACAAATTATCATGTAAATTATTTCCCTCCATTTTTTTCCTGCCCTCCTCCATCCCCTGCTCTAGAGATGGTTACCATTAAATATGAATAAGTAGAGAGAAAGAGACAGACAAACAGATATTTATAGGCATATATAGAGATATAAAAAGATATGGATAGATAAATATGTAAAATTATTCTCTATATACTTCTATTTATCAATTTTTTCTCTAGATTCAGATAGTGTCATCCTTCATATGTCCTTTATGGGTAGTATGGCTATTTATAGTAGACAAAATAATTTATTCACTAGGAGCTTACATTCTATAGGGAGAGGGGAGAACATGAAGGGGAGTGATGACCAGGGAAAAGCCTTTTGATGGAAAAAATTTCAAGTAAGATGAATGAAGCTATAGAGAAATAGATTGACCCACCTATCCAGGGATAATGGCAGAGCTGATTTGATCATGGTTCATGGTTCCAGAACTAGGTCAATGGAGCAGAGGAATATGTCTGAGGGATTTTCCCAGAACAATGGTCCAGAAATGGCAGGCACCAATCAGAAAAGCAGAGTCTCTAAAACATTGGATCTCTCCCAGTACCTAGCACAGTGCTTTTTTTTTTTTTTTTTTTTAACAATCAACCCTAAATAAATTTTTGTAAATCAATCAATCCAGTCCTAAGAAAAAGAAAGTCCATGGTTGCCCTGGAAACTAGCCAACCATATCTTCATTCCTGATTTTCTGTTTGTCTAGCTCACAGATCATAAGATTTAGGACTAGAAGGGAGCCTAGAGGTCATGTAGTCCAGTCCCCTCAATTTACAGGTAAGGAAACTGATACTCAGATAGTTAGAGGGCTTGACACTGATGAGTAATTAAGCCAGATTTCTTGATACCAAATCCAACACTCTTTCCACTATTCCATGCCATCTAGCAATATCACCAAAAGGAATTTGGCACTATCGCTCCCTCATGATTATGAGGCAGCAGTTTAGGTTTGTCATCTCAGACTGCTGTCTCTTGTCAGGAAAGAAGTAAACAGCTTACAGACTCCAGCTGCAGACAGGCTGAGGGACTTTGTAATGCAATGGACTAAAATAGCAAAATAACAGAACCCCAAAGCTTAAAGCTTCCGGGAAGACCCTTAGAAAAGCAACGTTACCAAATAACTGCTGTCCTAAACACTGTCCCAGAACCTCAGGGCCAGCAAGGACCAGCCTGGTCCTGCCCCTACCCCCACTGCTGTTGCTGCTACTCCTGCTGCTGTTGCCATGAGACTATGGTAGAGAACTGGAAACAGGATATAAGTCTGTCAACACATTCTTCTGACGTCATCAGCTGAGTGTGGGTACTTTGCAGACAGGGGATAAAGGGCACGTCAATGGAGTGAAGCCATATGTCATATTTCCGGCAGCAATCCCATCTCTCCTAAATTGCAAATGTCTTATGCCCAGACAACCTTGCCCTCATGCCTTTCCCTTCCTCCCCTGCCCCATTCCCACCCTTGTGTTTTTGTTATTGCTCCAGGTGGGAAGCTTGTAATTGCAGACACTGACAGTCCCAGGTCTGCTGTCATGGCTTCTTTCTTGGTGGCCATGAAGTCTGCTGGCTCACTGCTACTGCTGAATGCTGCCAGGTCCTCATAATAGCCCTATGAGGTAGGTGCTTGCGTATTACCCTTAAGATTTAAGGCAAAGGTAATAAGCTAAGCCTATAGAGCTAAAAGTCACCAAGTCCACTCCTCTCATTTTACAGATAAGGAAACTGAGTTCTAGGGAAATTCACATAATTACTAAGTATCTGAAGTAGAATTCTAATTCAGATTTTCCAGACTCCAGGCTAGTACTTTAATCCACTATGCCATGATGCCTCCCTGGGCCTTATAGCTCTAAATTCATAGAATAATATGAGTCTATGTATTTCCACTAGGTTTGCTATCTCTTCTCTCCATTACCAAACTAGTTGAAAGTTAATAAAATTGGGGGCAGCTAAGTGGCGCAGTGGATAGAGCACCAGCCTTGAATTCAGGAGGACCCCAGTTCAAATCTGGTCTCAGACACTTAACACTTCCTAGCTATGTGACCCTGGGCAAGTCACTTAACCCCAGCCTCAGGGGAAAAAAAAAAAAAAAAAAGAAAGAAAAAAAAAAGAAAGAAAGTTAATAAAATTTGGATTCCTGTGCAACTTTATGCTTAACAGTAAATGAACTCCTTCTATAAGGAGGACTGTCTATAAACAGTCCAGTAGTACTGCTTCTTGATGCAAAGTAGCTTATCAATGCCATATTGAGCAATGAGCTCATTATTGGGCAAAGCTGTTGCCACTTAGAACTCCCAAATGTTTCACACTTGAAAACGGGCATATATTTTCTTCATATAATTGTCCTTAATTCATAATTAGTTTTTCACCCAATACACCAAGAATGATTTATTGAAAAGAGATTGAGGAGAAAAATCCAAATATTTCCTTTCTCCTCTCTCTTCTTTCTCTTTCCTATCTCTTCAAATCCTATTCATTTTTCATTGACCACTTCAAGTCTACTCCAAGAAGCCTTTCTTGATCTCTCTGGCCAACGATTTTTCTCTTCTTGGATGTCCTGTCACATTTATCATATGTCATTCATTTGGCATTTATGATGGTGTATTTTGTGGTATTATATAAATTTTATAAGCAAATGTCTTGTCTCTCTAGTGAGAAAGACTCCTTGAGGGCAAGAATTATGCCCTGTACTCTTGAAAAGGAGAGCTAGTTTTTTGTTTGGTTGTTTGTTTTGTTGTTTTTTTTTTCCCTGAGACTGGGGTTAAGTGACTTGCCCAGGGTCACACAGCTAGGAAGTGTTAAGTGTCTGAGATAATATTTGAACTCGGGTCCTCCTGAATTCAAGACTGGGGCTCTATCTACTACGCCACTTAGCTGCCCGCAAGGAGAGCTAGTTTTGGGAAACCTTCTTCTGTTGGTTGTTATTCATCCCCTACATGGAATCTAGACTTAGTAAGACTTATTAAATTAATGAAGGGAAAATATTGTAAGAATTTTCTATTAGAATTACATCTGGCTATTGTATCTGGAACTATAAATGAAATAGAACAGTAATGCAATAGTTTTACATGGAAGGGGCCCTCCTTACTTAATTTAAATTTAATTCAGATTAGGAAAATGAGGGTCCATGACTTGTCCAAGGTCACAAAGACAGTAACATGTGGGATCTGAACTTAGGTGTTCTGACTGAAAATTCCATGAAATGTGAAGGTTTGATAAGCTACATTCATCATCCTGGATGGTTTTTTTATTCCTTCATTTGAGCTCATACATATTCTGCAGAGTTGACTTTTCCCACTTCCATGAACATTTTTTTTTATTTCAAGAGAAAAGAGACAACACAGGTTAGCACAAAAGATATGACAGACCAATTGAGCATAATTCCTGAGATTCTGAGTCAGCGGTAACAACATTTCCATGTCACAAGATGTCTGTCTTTAAACACACACACATACACACACACACATTTGCAAGATAACAAGAGTTGACTGAACAGTCAGTTATGGCTGTAGATCCCCTTTGCTCTCCTCCCCTCAAATCAGTGGCCTCTGGTCTGACATAAGAATTCTCTATATAGCAACTAGCCATGAGTCACAGAAAAAACTAGATTCCATGTAGGGAATGAATAACAATCAACAGGCAAAGGTTTCCCAAGGCTAGCTCTCCTTTTCAAGAGCACAGAACAAAGGAAAAATATAAATGTTTAAAATTTCAAATTAATAAATGCAATAGGAACTATGAAAAACCCCTTAAAAATAATTCTGCATATTCCATCATATACCAAGTACAAAGAGTTCCAGATATCTACATGATGTAAATAGAAAATATTTTACCATTAATATGTGTGTATACATACATACACATCCACACACACATGACATAAAGAAGTACCTTTCATAATTCTGGCTGGGGAGAACTCAATCATAGAGGTATGATATGCTTATAAAGATTCAGTGACTGGCTTTCTGGGGAGGGAACAAAACATTTGTATGACACATTTTTCGGTTTTATCTGCATTATTGACATTAAGATCATGTCACTTTCTTAAATTTAGATAATCAATAAAATAATAAATCAAGCCCTGATTTATAATCCTTGCCAATTTCTCAGTGAAAACTAAATTATTGATTCTGCTGAATAAGTTTGAACTGGCTCCAAACCCCACTGGATGGAGGTAACCATTGGATTAAGGATAGAAAGAGGGGGATGGATCTGCTAATTCACAAATATGATAAACAAAGGGGATCAAAAAGATAAAGTAAACAATTTCAATTATATCAAATTTTTAAAAGTTTTTTTTCATGAACAAAATTAATGAAGATAGAAGAAAAAGAAAAACTGTAAGGAGATATCTTTCATAGGATGGTTAAGAGAGAGCTCTTCAATAAGTGACAGGTGATCATAAAAAATAAAAAACAGACCCTTTTGATAATGTAAAATTAAAAAGAACTTTTGCATGAACAAACTCAAAGATCAAATAAGATGAGAACCAAGCACAAAATTTGCAAAAGATATCATAGAAGTCTAGTATCCAAGGCATATATGGAGTTAAAATGAAGGAATTGTGGGAATTAAGTGAACCACACTGACTTCATCTTGTGATTCAATTCTGGAGCAAGCTCAATTCCCTTTCTATTTAATTATGAGTCTAGTTCAATTTCTGTCTTGTGAGAAAACTTTATTCAATTATGGGAATTGTGAAAAAAGTTTATTGAATTGTTTAAACCTAACTCTGTATAGCTGGGAAGCTGGACCACCTCTACCAGTTGCTTAGAGATCCTTACCTAAGGACTTAGGTTATATTGACCAGAAACCCAGCCAGATATAAAGATTGATGCAAGGAATTTTCTCACTATTATATATCTCAAACAATCCATTTGTTTATTTGAAAATGGGCCCCATACTGGTCAATCAGTTCCTTGGGTTGAATATTGGGTGGGGGAATAGTGGGATCCTTCATATTTTTCCTGATTTCAGGAAATGCACCTGTTCATCCTCCCCCTCCTAATTCAGAACTGCCATAATCTTTCCTCCAATTAAAAATCAAATTACCTAATCTTATCTCCTGATTTAATTCCTATTAATTGCTTTCTTTTAATGCATCAAAATCTGTCTCTTCTTGTATTTGGTGTCCAGTGTCGAGCTGAGGAGGTCTGATTCTGGTTTGTTAAGCAAATGGAATACATTGCTTAACAAATTGATACGTTTGGAAGCTCAAATCTTTTTTTCCTCAGGCATTTCAGATTCCATCCAACACAGACATAAATACAAAACTAAAAACCATTTCCCAGTAGATAATCAATATATGAAAATAGTTTTCCAAAAAAGAATTGAAAATTATTAATAGCAATAATAAAATGTTCTAAATAATTAATGTTACAATTACATTCCTCTCATACTTATTAAATTGACAAAGTTGATGAAAAACTAGTGAATACTGGACAGCTATGGAAAGAAAAGCACAAAAATAGACCAGTGGTGGATCAGTAAATTGGTTCAACTATTTTGAATATCAGTTTGTAAATATGCAAGAAAAATGATTAAATTATTCATCATCTATACTCAAAAGACTTCTTACCCTAAGGAGGTCAAGACGAGTGACAAAGGTCCAATAAATCAAATACATACAAATTCTCATTGCATAATTTTTTCCCTAATAGCAAAGAACTGAAAATAACATGAATACCCATAGCTTGAGGAATGGTTGGTATATCAACAGAATGCAAAATATTGAATATAAGCTATTCAGATTAGCATTAGACAGTGAAATGATAGTTAAATAAATAAAATAATAAGAAATATATATGTGTATGTATATATATATACTATATATATATATATAGCAACTAAAATGCTGTTGTTGAAAGATCATTGGATTTAGAGTAAGAGGATCTGAGTTCAAATCTCTTATTATCTTTGTGTCTGTGGGCAAATCAGATCACATTTTAGGACTTCCATATCCTGATCCTTCAGGACATTATTAACTAAAAGGACACCAGGACTTTTGCTTCATTTTACTGGAAGGAATTGGCCATATCTCAAATTCCTTGAGGGTATGAACCATGAGTTGCTAATAGAGTTTTTTCCAACAACATCCCTCAATGTTCTCCTTGAATGCTTATCCTTGTTATTCCCTCCTACATTATTTCACATATGCAATGATTAGAATAAAGAATATTAATCTGAATATTATATCTTTGATTAATGCAGTAAAAAACCACAACAATTATTTGGGGTTACTATATCACATTGTAAAATAAGTTTGATCTTAATGTGGTCTAAAATCCAGAGGTATTTTTCACATGAGCTGCTTTATAACCATATTTCCCCCAGTCTAATTTTGCATATTTTTAAACTGAAATGCAGAACTTTATATATGTACCTATTAAAGTTCCAAACTGCTAAAGATCTTTTTAGAATCTGGATCTTGTCATCAAAAATATTAGCAATCCCTTTCAGCTTCCTATCATCTGAAAATTTGATAAACATGTCATGTGTGCTAATTGATTTCAGGAGTCTTGAAAAATCAAGACAGCTTTATGGCACATGAATGCAATGTGATATTATTTCATTGTGAGAAATGATGAAGAGGATAGTTTCAGAAAAGCCTGAGAAAATATATATGAAGTAATGTAAAATGAAGTGAACAGAACCACAAGACAAACATATAATAATAGCAATATTGTGAAGATAATCAAATTTAAAAGACTTAATTACTCTGATGAGCACAATAACCAATCAACTCCAAAGGACTTACAATGAAATACATTTCTGATAGATTCAGAATGCAAAATGAAAGATTTTCTTCTCTGTCTCTCCTTCTGTGTGTGTGTGTGTGTGTGTGTGTGTGTGTGTGTGTGTGTGTGTGTCTGTCTGTCTGTCTGTCTGTCTGCCTTGGATTTGACTAATGTGGTCATGTGTTTTTCATGCAACCCATTTATAATGGATTTTGGTTTTTCTTGCCTCAAGAAGTGAGGGAGAGAGGAAGAAAGAGAGAATTCAGAAGCCACACCCTTAAGGTGTTCAGCCAGTAAACAAACATTTATTAGTACTTAGGCAACCAAAGAAACTTGATTACATAGGCTAATCAATCAAAGAGGGCAGAGAAGATTTCAGCAAAGGGCAGGAAAAGACATCAGCTACTTTGATCAGGAGTTGAAAAATCAGAAACAGCTTGTCTCAAGAGACTAAGCCTAAAAACAATTTATTGCTTTTTTTTTTTTTAAGTCATACCCTCTATGCTTTGTTCGAAACCATTGATCAAACAGAACTCTGTTAGAGACTTCTTTATAAGTTGACATCAATCCATCAATAAATATCTGGTAAAGCTGCTTTCAGAAAAGCCTGGGAAGACTTATATGAACTGATGCTAAGTGAGTTGATCTAAATCAAGATAATATTGTACATAGTAACAGCAAGATTACATGATGAGAAGCTGTGATGGACTTGACTGTTCTTAACAATATGGTGATTCGTTGGGACTTGGGATGGAAAAATGCGATCTGCAACCAGAGAGAATCTGTGGAGATTGAATGTGGATCAAAGTATAGTATTTTCATCTTTTTTATTTGCTTCCTTTTTCTTTCTCGTGTTTTTTTTTCCCCTTTTGGTCTAATTTTTCTTGCACAACATGACAAATAGGGAAATATATTTAAAAGGATTCCACATGTTTAACCTATATCAGATTACTGTCTTGAGGAGGGGCAGGTAATGCAGACAGGGAGAAAAATTTGGAACACACAAAATCTCACAAAAATGATGTTAAAAACTATCTTTACATGTATTTGGAAAAATAAAATACAATTGAGGAAAAAAAAAAAAGAATAGGTACTCATAATAAATAAATAAATAAATTACTAGGTAGATTTTAGTCATTCATTGAGTCCAAACCCATTTAATTGAATTACCATAAAGGCAACACCTACCTATATTGTCCACAAGGACACAGTGAGAATCTCTGTCAAATGCCTTGCTAAAATCCAGGGATATTATGTCCACCATATTCATATCATCTCCTTGTCATAAAAGAAAATGACATTAGTCTCTTTAGCAGAGACCAATTTACCTTTAGTGCAAATATCATATGCTTACTGGTATAATGTGGTTGAAACACAAGCACAGCACTATGATTGCTGGTTACTAAAACAATTCCTACATCCTCCAGGCCTACTGAAATTCAGACTCTAGTTATTTATGGGAGCCCACTGTTCCAGCTGAAAATTGCCACAACAAACTCCCTCTATCTGTTCATATCTTTACTTTTATCTTTTAGGAAACTTAGCTTTTCTAGACAGCTAAAGTCTTCTTCAGTGTTTCCCTCTTCTAATGTCTTCGTCAACCTTGTGCCAAAGTAGCAAAGTCTATCAAAATCAAGTACTCCCAGTAATCAGCAGCCTTTATCAGCAAAGATACTGTTGATAAAACTGAAATAAAAGATTTCAACACTTATTTCCTCCTATTTACTTTCTCTTCTACTGCTTTACTATTCACTGCTGTTTCTCTACTTCCCTTGATTTAAATACTAAATTTATATTAAAGCAACCTAACATCACATGTAATTTTTTTGGAAATCATAGCAATCTATCAACAAATGTTGTTAACCACTTACAGTGTACAAGACACTGTGCTAAGCACTAGAACATGATATAATTGACTCCTACTGAATTTATGATAAACTGAAATTTTTAAGTAGTTGGATTGCTTTATAGTAACTGCTAGCAAGACAAATCTCCCAGTATCATGTACTTTTGAAATAAAATTTTTAACCTAGTCCTCTCCCCCAAGACATGATTCTGTGTTATCCAAACAATTCAATTGACCAAGGACAAGAAATATATGTGTGTCATTATTGGACTTCAGTGTAATTTTGAATCCTAAGTGAATGAGACTTTGAGGGACACCAAATTCTCACATCATTTATATTGATACAACCCTGCTTTGTATCTATAAAATGGGGATAATAATGCATGCATACCACCTATTTCACAGAATTTTTGTTAAGAAAGTATCTCAGTATTTCATCAGCTGTAATCAGTCATATCCATGCAAGCAAACTATTATTTTGTGGTTGCATTCAAGTCTTTGGTAAAAATGCTGAACAAAGCAGGACCAAGGACAGAGCCCCTGGCACATTTATGGTCTTCCCCAATTTATCCTGTCATTATTTTTATAAATTTCAGCATGCATGTTGATGATCTCTCTCATACCCTAACCAAATTTGGATCCTCACAATCAACTCCACCATATTCCTTTAAAAAAAACTCATTTCAGTCACACACCAACAGGGTTATAATAAATGATCTCATAGTGTCGTAAAAATGTAGGATGTTGTAATAAAATGTTAATCTCAGCGGGACTGGAGATTTAGATCTGAATTCTATATGGCCACAGGCAAGACACTCATCTTTTTCTGCATCTCACTTTCTTTATCTGTAAAATGCAGATAACAATACCAATGGTTCTTATCTCACAGGATCATCTTAAAAACAAAATAAGATAATGTACACAAATTCCTTTGCAAACCTTAAAGTCCAAGATGTAGTGGAAAAAAAGCTGTTTTCAGAGTAAGAAAAACCTGGGTTTAACTCTGGCATTATATGGCTAGATTATTCTGAGCAAGTCACTTGGCCATTCAGTACCTCAGCAAAGAGCTGAAAATATTAACAGGGGTTCTGTACACCAACAAAATAGGACTGGTTTGATTAAAAAGTGATATATAATTGGAAACTCTTAATATCCTGAACTTCAAAATTCCACTCAAAGAATACAATTTATTTTTCCACTTCTCTAACTATTCACATTAAGCCTACTTTTTGTTATCATAATCTCCAGAACTTTGATTCTTCTTAATTCTCCTCTTTTTCTCAATTGCCTCTAGACTCAGTCTTGGACTTATAGCTTTTCATTTTAATGATTCACTAGCCATTATCCTAGAAGCCCTCAATACTCTCACTATTTATTATTCTTAAATTGGCCCATCTGCAACTTTAAATTATTGAAGGCATCTAATTGCTCCTTAGTGAGAAAAGTATGAAATTGAGGTCTTTGTGTATGCTTGTGTTTATAGAGTTGGAGTAGTGATGGGGGAAATCTCAGTCTGTGCTTCTATCACTGAGGAAGCTTCTAATATTGTAAGTCCGTCAATAGATAGACTCTGACAATTCTTCTAAATGAGAAGTTATTTTACTTGCTCATTCTCACTATAATCTATAACAGCTAATCTATAACAGAAGTAGGATTTGAAGCTGACTTCCATGCTGGCCTATCTATTGCCTACTATCCACATTCATTTTATCCACTATAATTTTATGGTGAAAAATCTCAGAGGCACTCTTGCTGATGACTTTTATTGACTCCCACTACCATTCTATATCTTTCCTTACTCTTCATGCCCCTAATAGCACCCCAAACTTTATAGTCAGTAACTTAGTCTTCTACTTCACTGAAAAAATTGAGAACATTTGCCAGATGCTTGCTCCATTGATTTCCATATCCATTTCTCAAAGATTCTCCATCATCTTATGGAGGAGGAAATGGGAGACTTAGGATCAAGAATACAGATGTAGCATTTTGCTTCCTCCCTTATGTGTCTTTTCTTCATTAGCTCTTTCCCATTGGTCTACAAAAGTTCTCCATCTTGGCAATCTTTAAAGAATTTTTTTCTTTTGATCTTTTACACCATCTATATATACTATTCCTATTTTTCCTTCTTTCTTTTTATTCTTTCTTTCCTTACTTTTTTTTGGGGGGACAAGGCAATTGGAGTTGTGATGGCCCAGAGTCACACAACTTTGTGTGTTAAGTGTCTGAGATCAGATTTGAAGTTAGATTCTCCTGACTCCAGGGCTGGTGCTCTGTCCACTGCCCCATCTAGTTGTCCCATCTATATACTATCCCATTTCTCTCTGCCACTTCATTCCCATATTTCTTGAACCCATCTATACATTCCATTCTATCCCTAACCATTTTCAATCTGGCTTCCTTTAAGATATGCTGAAAGTGGTTTCTCAGAAACCAATGACCTTTTTATTCTTTCTATAGCATTTGACACTGCTGATCATACCCTCCTTCAGGACACTCTCCCTCATTTGGTTTCTGAGATAAATGTCTCCCAGATATCCTACTATCTTTCTAACCGTCCTTGCTGTTTTCTTCCTTAGATTCTTATCCTATCCATGATCTCTTAATATGAGCTTCCTAAAGTTCTAGCCTCAAACATCTCTTCTCTCTCTCTGCATTCTGTCTCTTGGCGATTTCATTTACTCTTTTGATTTCAACTACTTCTATATAAATAGGACAGTATCTGGAACATTACAAGCACTATACAAATATTATAACTTTTTAACTTACATACATTTAAATGTATATGTATAGATTATGTATCAGCTCCGACATCTTCTCAGTAGTATGCCAGCCCCACATTTCCAACAAATATCAATATATTTCTCCCTGGCTGTTGGTATCTCAAATAAGCATATCCAAAATTAAACTCACTACATTTTCTCCAAAATCTATTCCTCCTTATTGCACTCTCAGTGGTATCAACATTTATCTTCTCTTTAGTGTTTAAAATCTTGTTATTATCCTTGACTCTTTCTTTGTTCACCATTTACAAATCATCCATTCATACTATACATATTTAAGTGCTTACTATTTGCTATAAAATGCTGGACTTTGAAGGGATAAGATATTTAGACGGGATTAAAATGGAACTTTCTCTAATAGGGGAATAGGATACAGGGATAGATGATCATAATGCACAATTAATTACAATTGTGCATAAACTCAGACAATTATCATGTTCATGGTAAATAAATCAGAAAGTTGTGAAACAAAAATGGTCTTATGTCCAAAGAGAGAAATTATTACCATAATGCAATTCAAGAAAAGTCTATGGAAGAGATAATGTTTGAATTGGTCTTTAAAGCCATGAAATTCAACATGAAAAGGGGCAGGAGGAAAGAGATAGGAAGCTTTTTAGGAACAGAGAGAGCAAAGACATAAAAGAAAAATGACAGGTGCTTTCAGAAGTCAGAGAATAGTTTAGTTTGCTGAAGTATAATGAAAAAAAAAATAATATGACTTAGGTATAGAAAGGTGGAGAGTTCTTAGATTATAGAGGACTTTATACCTAGAAAGGGGAGTTTAAGCTATATTAGGTAGTTAGTAAGGAGTTACAGAAGATTTTAGTTATTACCAAACTGGGCAATTGCCAAAGTTCTGTTAATTCTACCTTCAAAATCTCTCTGATATCTATTCCTTCCTCTCCAAAGCTACTGTAACTAACTTGACATAAGATCTCATTGCCACTTGATGATAATATTGCAATTAACATACAATAAGATTATAGGATTTCAAGTTCAGGGAACTTTAGACATGGTCAAACTCAAATCCTTCTTTTTTTCAGCTAAGTGAATTGAGAATCTGAGAGATTAAGTGATTTAGCCAAAGTCACACGGGGAGTGAATAAAAAAAAATTTAGATTGGAAGCAGGCTCCTGTGACTCCAGATATAGTCTTCCCAAATCTACTTTTTCTTTCTTCAATTCATCCTTCAGGTATTTGCTGGACATAATTTCTTTGTGAAAAGAAGGAATAAAGGAAGGAGGAATGGAGGGAGGGAGGGAAAAAGGCAGGAAGGAAGGGATTAAGGGACAAGGAAAGAATGATGTAGGGAGAAGAAAAATAATATACTTCAGCCTATATTTGGAAACCATTAATTCTTTTTCTAAGGGTAGAGTAGTTTCCTTCATGACTCTTTTGGGATTATCTTGGGTCATTGTATTGCTAAGAACAGCTAAATCTTTCACAGTTGTTCATCATACAATACTGCTGTTACTGTATACAGTGTTCTACTGATTCTGCTCATTTCACTTTGTATCAATTCATGGAAGTCTTTCCAGATTTTTCTGAAATCACCCTGCTTGTCATTTTTTGGGCAGGACAATTGGGTTTAAGTGACTTGCTCAGGGTCACACAGCTAGTAAGTGTTAAGTGTTTGAGACTGGATTTGAACTCAGATACTCTTGACTCCAGGACCAGTCCTCTATCCACTGTGTCATCTATCCATCTGCTCCCTGTTTGTCACTTTTTACAGCACAATAATATTCCATTCCAATCATATACCACAACTTGTTCAGATATTGCCCAATTGATGTACATCCCCTCAATTTCCAGTTCTTGGTCAAGGTTAAGATTGATCTGGAAAGTCACAGAGATATTTTGGGAAGCCATAGGGCAGTCAGTTGACCTACTCTTTCCAAAAGCAGAGCAGATAATAAGTAGATGACTGGGAGAGATATGAAGCATGGTCTGGAACTGGCAAAGTGATTTTATTATATGAGCCTGTATTTACTCATTCATCAATCAGTAGAACTCTATCTCAAGGTGAGAGTTTCACAGCTGAGTAGACTAAGTCCCTCAGAATATGATTTCTGGTAGTCTGGTGGTTTGGAAGCTACAATAGCAAGGTAAATGGAAAGGCTAGATAGATTGAACAACTGGATAAGATAGACTTTATTATCTAACACAGAACCTTAGGTAATGCCAGAAAGGCTGATTCCCTTTCCAACAAAGAGGTGCCAAATATAGCCATGACATATAAAACATCCAGACTAAGATAAGAGGCAGAAATGCACATGGCCCTCCTGGCTGCCTTCCCAAGAATCAGCATCCTGGGAGAGACACACCCAGATCAGGGAAAGCTTCAGAGAATCCAGACAATGCAGCCAAACCCTCCCAAAACCCTAGGCTAGCCACTCTCCAAAAGCAGCTAAGAGTACACTATACATTTTCACAGTAACATCCAGTTGATTTACTATAGGTATTACCACATTTCATTCACATATGCTCATAAAGGTCATACAATACAAATAATCTTTAAGCAATCCAATACTTTAGTGACAATCTATATTATTGGCTTGATATTATTATTTCCCCTACTCAGTGTACTGATATATCCATACTCTATGGTCTTCTCCTTCCTTTCAGATCTAGAGCTTAAAGTAGCCTCAGAGGATATTTAATCCAGGCCCAGAGAGGCAACATATTGTCTGAAGCAATGTATTGTCCAAGATCATGTAGAAGCCAGAACCAGAATTCAAAATCAGACCCTAAGACTTCAGGTTTTTTGTTCTTTCCACTGCCTCAGTGTATTTTTGATTAAAAAAAAAAAATTCTTAACTATGTAAGGCACACAAACACTTGTAAATAATTTCCCTATATTATTCTTTTGGTCATACCTCTTTCTAGTCAAAAAAATAAAATCACCCTACCCACTTCTGTCAAAAATCCAAAATATCCTATACTTTATATTCATTCCTAATTTCACTCATTTATTGATAACTCTATTGACAAGGGAATTCTAGGAAACATAACAGATATAGATTGAAATGTGAAAGACTATGAGTTTTCTAGTTTCATAATAATCTTAGTTCATTTTTGCTGAGTTCAGACACTAAATGATACTAAATAATCCTAAACCTTATCATCTATTGCCCAGGAGTGTCTAGCTTGATCATACACAAATATACACACACATAATTTTTCAACATTGACCCTTGGATAATCTTGTGTTTCAAATTTTCCCCTTCTTTCTCCTATTCCTTCCTTAGATAACAAGCCACCCAATATATTATACATATTAAAATATATGTTAAATCCAATATGTGTAAACATATTTATACCATTCTCTTGTTGCAAAAGAAAAATCAGATCAAAAAGGAAAGAAAATGAGTAAGAAAACAAAATGCAAGTGAACAACATCAAAAAGAGTGAGAATGTTATGTTGTTATCCACATTCAGTTCCCACAGTCCTCTCTATGAGTGTAGATGGCTCTTTTTATCACAAGACCATTGGACCTGGCATCAGTCATCTCATTGTTGGAAAGAGAAACGTTCATCAGAATTAATTGTCATATAAAATTGACATTGTCATGAACAATGATCTCCTGGTTCTGTTCATTTCACCTCACATCAGTTCATGTAAGTCTCTCCAGATCTCTCTAAAATCATGCTCCTGATCATTTCCTATAGAACAATAATATTCCATAACATCCATATACCATAACTTATTCAGCCATTCTCTAAATGATGATCATCCACTCAGTTTCCATTTTCTTGCCACTGCAAAAAGGGCTGTCACAAATATTTTTGCACATGTGGATCTCTTTCCCTCTTTTAAGATCTCTCTAAGATATAAGCCTAGTAGAAACACTGCTAGATCAAAGGGTATGCACAGTTTGATAACTTTTTGAGCATAGTTCCAAATTGCTCTCCAGAATGGCTGAATCCATTCACAATTCTACCAATAATGTATTAATATCCCAGTTTTCCCACATCCCTCCAACATTCATTATTATCTTTTCTGGTCATCTTAGTCAATCTGAGAGGTATGTAGTGGTATCTCAGAATTGTCTTATTTTGCATTTCTCTGATCAATAATGATTTAGAGCAACTTTTCATATGACTATAAATGGTTTTAATTTCTTTATCTGAAAATTGTCTGTTCATATCCTTTGGCCATTTACCAGTTGGAGAATAGCTTGAATTCTTATAAATTTGAGTCAATTTTCTATATATTTTAGAAATTAAACTTTTATCAGAACCCTTAAATGTAAATTTTTCCCAATTTATTGCTTCCCTTATACTTTTGTCTGCATTAGTTTTGTTGGTACAAAAACTTTTCAACTTAATATAATCAAAATTATCTATTTGGTGTTCAATAATGAGTTCCAATTCTTCTTTGGTCACAAATTCCTTCTTTCTCCACAGATATGAGAGATAAACTATCCTTTATTTTTCTAATTTGCTTATATCACTTTTTATGTCTAAATCATGGACCCATTTCAACCTTATTTTGGTATATGGTGTTAAGTATGAGTCAATGCCTAGTTTCTGCCATACTAGTTTCCAATTATCCCAGCAGTTTTTATCAAATGTGAATTCTTATCCCAAAAGCTGAGGTTTTTGGGTTTGTCAAACATTAGATTGCTCTAGTTATTGACTATTTTGTCCTATGAACCTAACGTGTTCCACTGATCAACTACTCTATTTCTTAGCCAGTACCAAATGATTTTGATGACCACTGCTTTATAATATGGTTTCAGGTCTGGCACAGCTAGGCCACCTTCATTGGTTTTTTTTGTTCATTAATTCTCTTGAAATTCTTGACCTTTGTTCTTCCAGATGAACTTGCACACTTCCATGTATAAAGATTAGAGCCAGACTTTCCATGGTATTAAAGGAGAAAGATTTGTCAGTGGCGAGTGAGTTTAAGAGATCAGTATGAAATATGAGAGAGTATGTATAGCAGGAGACATTTTAGTCAATTATCAGTTTTTATTTTTCACAGTGTGGGACAGTAGTGACCACAAAAATAATCCGAGACTCTCAGAGTAAGAAAAGCAAAAAGGGGATCATAACAATCTCAGGAGAAAGGGTAACTCCCATCTGACAAGGAATTTGTCAGTAAAGAAGTGCAAAGCACAAACTGTAAAACACAAGATTAAATAGAATAATGCTCCCCTTCCTTCCTTTCCCCTCCTCTTGATCTTTTCTCCCATTTTCTGGGGGAGTTAAGGTTATTCTCTAAACATAGAAAACTATCCCAAAGAGAAAAGCATAAATTTCCTTTAAAAGAAGTACTTAAATGCTAATTAAGAGGTGGTGGGAAACCAGAGTCATTCTAGACAATTGAACACCTGCAGTTTTTAGCTATAGTGATCATTCAGGCCAATCCATATTTAGTAATGAATTTAGTTGTATTCCAATACACTATTGATGGAGCTGTGAATTAGTTCAACTATTTTGGAAAATAATGTCTAATAGTGAAAGAAAAGTCACCAAACTATTCATAACCTTACACCCCAAAGAGGGCAGTGACAGAATGAAAAATCCCATTAATAATAAAATATTCATAGCAACATTCTTTGTGGGAAAAATGCCTTTAAACAAAGTATGTACCTACCAACTAGGGAATAGATAAACATATTATAGCATGTTTGCAATGGAATATTATTGCATAAGAAGAAGTGGTGAATATGAAGAATTCAGAGAAACATTGGAAGATTTGAATGAAGTAATAAAGATCAAAGAGAGCCAAGAAAACAATATACATAATGACTACAATAACATATAACAAAAACAATACTAAAGACCAGAAAAACTCAGCTTTAATTGCAATGAATAATGCTGCTACCAGAAAAGAAAAGATGAAACATACATTTTTTTCCTCTCCTAAAGAGGTAAGGAAATGCAGGAGTAAAATATCAGAAATGTTTGCTTTTTGGTTAGTTTTGCTGACTTTGTTTAAAAAGAGAGTTCAATAGAAGAGAAGCAATATCAGGAAATGACTTTGTTTTTAAGACATTATTAAATAAAATCTTCAGGCCACCTGAACTTCCTAAGATAGAATGTTTCATGATATTCTTTTTTTTTTCATGATATTCTTAACAAACTGCCATTAAGGGTCCCAGACCCCATCCTGCAGCCAGTATACATTATAAAAACATAAATACTGTTTAATATCCTGGTTTGCACACTCTACATATACCTTATCCTAAGGCTAGTAGGCTATAATAAGGATTTCTGAACTCCTAATCTCTTCAAGCCTTCTCTAGAATTTTGCAGTAAATTGTGGGTTCTTATCTCAAATAACTTGAATAAAATTGACATTTGTATAGTACTTTAAGTTTTGTCAAGGGTTTTACATACAAAATCTCATATGATTCTCAAGACAATCATGTGGAACTCAGTTCTATGGAAATTGCTATTCCCAACTAAGTCCATTAAAGATTAAATGATTTGCCCAGGGTCATACCTAGGATGGGATCTGAACTTGGATCCACCAAGCTTGTCTAAGAAACATGTAAGCTTAATTGACCTTTAAAAAAAACCTACCATAATTTGTGGGAAAGATCCATAATTTGGAGCTTGTATTCCATGGCATATTCTTACCTATCCCACCAGCAATTAGGGTTGAGTGACTTGTTCACTGTACTATCTAGCTTCCTCCAATTGGTATAGTCTTGATAAATGTTCTTTTTCCCATTGGAATGGGGGTATTTCCCTGTGAAAGGAGTAAGCCAAGCCGCAGCCAACATCATGCTTGAGCTGATACTGCCAAGTTTCATTAATCTTTGTGGCTTTTCTTGTGGGTCTTTTCATGTTCTAAAATGTCATAGCCTTAAACTTAATTCCAGACATCCTGTGTCCACTGAGACAACCAATGGCGCTGCCAGGTTGAATGCAGTCTTATTTATCCTGAATGATTGATTTGCAGGATGTCATAGTAAGTACACAAGACCCTCTTTTTTGCACTATCTTGGAAGAACTATAATGTAGTCATTCTTACTTCTTCATCATATCCCAGAGTTGAAGAATTGCTTAAGCCATATCTTCTTTTCTTTGGGTTTCAATCTTCCTGATAGGACATTGTTGGAAATGTTCTTAATTCCAGTCACATGAGTCACACAGAGGGAAAAAAAAAATGTGACCTTAACATTCATTTGGTTTTGAGACCATGATAAAATCTAAGACTCCTTAAAGTAAATTAAATTCCTGTGGTCCATTAAGACCATGACAGAATGTTTAGCTCTCTCTAAATGGTGCCATCATGTCTCTAGGGAATCCTTGATAGTTAGCCACTCCCAGTTTATCAAGGTGTAATTCCACTCCATTGAAGTCAACTGGGAGTCAAGGAAGAGGAAGAGAATAAGTATTTATATAATTCTCACTCTCTGATAAGTAGTATGTAAAATATGTTACAAATATTATCTCATTTGATCCTCACAATAGCACTGTGAGGTGCTTTTATTTTCCTTATTTTACAGTTGAGGAAACTGACACAAATAGAGGGCCGGAACATCAGCTTACAAAAGAAGCTCAAGAGGCTTTGAGAGAAGTTGAACTGGCTTTATCCAATGTGGTTGAAAGAATTACTCAAAAACCCTTGGAAATATCAGTTTTTTCTATACAAGAGGCACCCACAGTAGTCCTTCCTCAAGGACACAGTATGATTGAGTGGGTGAACGTCCCAGCACAACCAGACCAAAGCCTTACTCCTTACCCAATGCTTGTGGCTAGAATTTTATTAAAGGCCATTAAATAAGTAGTACAATTATCTGGGATAAGACCTGACAAGATAGACACCTTTTATACCAATGCACAAATTAATGTATGCTGTGAAAACACCCAAAAGTGGCAAATTTTATTGTCCACGGCTCCAAATTTTACACATGGGTCTCCATTATAGATAGCTCCATTAAAGATAGCGATGGATTTTTGAAGAAAAGGTTGCTAAGATTCCTCTTAAGGGACAAACTGTCTTTACAGATGCATACAAGCATAACATTTGTGCTGTATACTCTCATGACTTAACCATACAGAGAGAAGTCAGAACTCCTTTTCAGTCCACTCAGCAAAATGAATTGTATGCAATCATGCTAACTCTTACTTATTATCCAGGAGATATAAATATAATATTTGATTCAGCTTATTGAGTAGGTGTGGTACAAAGAATTGCCACAGTCCAAATAAAATTTGTAGCTTCTAATGTATATCAGCTCTTTAAGGAACTTCAAGAGCCAGTGAAAAAGTTCCCAGGTAAGATTATATCTTGCATGTCCACTCTTATAATGGACTTCCAGGTCCAATTTTTATGCAAATTCAAACAGAGAGCCTTCTAACCATGTTAGCCAATACTACTTTATTTCAAGCAGCCCAAGTATCTCAGTCTAAATATCATCAGGCTGCTCGAACTTTATGTTTGCAATTTGGGATAATAAGAGAGGAAACTAGGGGCATAGTAAAAGCCTGTACAGCTTGCCTTCCTTTCCATGCTCCTATGCTCCCTCCAGGGAAGAAATCTTGTGTTTTGAGACCCAATGAAATTTGGCAAATGGATGTAACCCATTATAAATCTTTTGGTCATCTGTCTTTTACACATGTTGTAGTACAAACTTTTTCAGAATTTACTTTTGCTATATCAACAACAAAAGAGACTTCTCAAGTAGTCACTGAATTCCTTATATAAGCTTTTGCAATTATGGATGTGCCACAAGCAAAAAAACCAAAACAAACAAAAGAAAATCCAAAAAAAAAAAAAAAAAAAAAAAAAAAAAAAAAAAAGATAATGGACCTGCACATACTTCTAAACATTTTGCACACTTTTTGCACAGTATCAGATTTTACACACCACTGGCATACCTTTTAATCCTCAAGGACAGGCAATAGTAGAAAGGAGAAACAGAGACATTAATACACTCCTCCAAAACAAAAGAAAGGGGGAGCCACATGTAACCCTAGAGAACTTCTAAATTTAACTCTTTATACAATTAACTTCTTGATTTTTGAAAAAGATGCACTGGCTCCAGAAGACAGGTTTTATTACCCTCTGGAAGGGCAGTATCCAATGGGAGCAGCTACACTATCTTTAGATAATTGCCAGATGATGAGGAGAGATCCAGAAAGTGGTGAATAGAAGGGACCAGATAGGTTAACTGTAAAATTTGTAGCTGTGGCCAAAAAACTTTGCCACTTTGGGGTGTTTTCACAGCATACATTAATTTGTATATTGGTATAAAAGGTGTATATCTTGTCAGGTCTTATCCCAGATAATTGTAGTACTCACTTAACAGGTTTGCTTGTATCTCTACAAATGGAGAATGAATAAAATGGGTACCAACGAACCATATTTGCCTTGTCCATTGGAGAGAGATGGAGAAGACCCTTGAAACAAAGGAAAAGACCCAAGAAACCTCAGATTGTTCTATCTCTTACTACATGTGCCACTGCAAAAGCATGGCTGTTAACCCTGTGAATATAACAATTGACTTATGAACATCAAAAATTGTCAATGAGACTGATGCAGGACTTCAAAACTTGCAGGAATCATTGGATTTCCTGACATGTGAAGTGATGGACAATAAATTGGTTTTGAAATACCTCTTGACTGCTGAAGCAAGTGTAGGTGTGATTGTTATTTATATACCCTTCTTCTAGGTTATGGACACATATAATTCCTCATATTGATTAATATTGTTTATTACATCACTACTAGCCTGTGTTATATTACTGTGTGCTTGTGTAATGCCTCTCATGCTAATGGATTTATGTATACCTGTTTCAAGTAAGCCCCTTCAGTCCAGAGGAAACCTGCTAACAATATTTGGTTTGACTCCCCATTTCCCTTTGGTGCCTACCTCCCTTCCTGAGAAGTCAGGGAGGGCATGATCACCTGTGTTCTAAAACAAAAGAAAGCAGGAGATGTAAAGGGCCAGAACTTTGGAAAAGTATACTTGAAGCAAAGATACTTAAAGTAGGGTGTTTACTCAGTGTGATTGATGAGATAATGATTCTCTAGTTCACATATGATTAGTACTTAGTATGGTGATATAATGGTTCTACTGCTGTAATGATGTAATTGTACTAAAGTATTTAAGGGCTGAGAGGACTGGAGACAGAGTGAGTGAGTGTGTGCTCAAGCTTGATCTCAGACTCCAGACTCCAGACTCCAGACTCCATCCTTGCTCTCCTGCCTTCATCATTTCTCCACCTAAAACCAGGGTTCTTCCAGAGATCCTCCAGAAAGCTAGTCATGAGTCATTGGAAAATGAGTCATTGGACTCAATTCAAATTCTATCATTTACTAATAGTGTGACCTTGGCTAAGCCACTTAACCCTTCTGGGACTTAGTTACCTCATCTATAAACTGAGAGAGTTGGACTGGATGACCTCTAACATATATAAGCTTATTAATGTTTCTCACATATGTAGGATATGAAACAATATTCACTTGATAAAGAATCAGAATGTTCACTAATTACTCTACAACATGTTGACTGAAATCTGTCAACATTTATTAACCAAAGGCTATAAAGGTTGAAAGTGAATCAGCAATCCAAAGAGCAAAGACAAGACTTCATAATATTACAACTATGTCTAAAACATTGTCTTCCACTTATCCTCCAGTTTTAATTCTTATAATGTTACATATTTCCTATATGTCTAGTTTATCATACATCTGTACTCTCTCTAAAGTCTGACAAAAATATGTAAAATAAGTAGAATGTTATAGGTGATGATCTTATTTAGGCCACCGTAGCTCACATAGTAACTCACCTCTTTTTTTGGGGAAAAAAAAAAAGAAGAAAAAGAAAAAAATGGCTGCCCTTTCTAGCAACTGATATGATCAAATGAATGTTTTCTAGCTTTCATTTATAAAGTCTATCTTTCTTATTATATCTTAAAGATATTGCTATATTGCTATCTTGTATAGCAGGTGTGTCCCCAATTAGAGGTCCATGTATAACCAAATTCTCAATAGAGGCAACCATCAAGCCCTCTGTGGGCTAAAAAAATTCAAAAGAGAAAAATCTCTTCCATTTTCTCAAAGGAATTGTTAATGGCTGAAGAAAATAGCCAAGGTATCTCTTTGAACTAACCAGGCAGTTTTTTTCTCAGGTGTCTTTCAATACTGGAATCATGTTGCCTCAGTCTTGGGAATACAAATACTCCCTCAGATACAGTTCTATCTATTCCCCTGAGGACCACCTGCCCTTTGCAACCCTCAGCCTATCATGTGAGTCATCTGCCTCCTCCATTGCTGAGAATGATTTTCAATGCAATCATCCCCTCTGAGAGAGCAGCCCTTAACCTGTGATCCAGAGACCCCTGGGAAAATATAGAGTTGTTGTAAAGAGTCTGTGAATCCTCATACACACCAAGCATTGTGATTTTACTCTTTAGCTCCAACAAAATATGAGTCATGACACAACATAATAAGTAAACATGGCTATGGTAGATTGGATAAATAACATATTTACCACATATACTTAGTACAATTTTAAAAATAATGTGTTATGATTAACAAAATATAAGTTTATTTAAATTACTACATATTTATCATGTAGTTTCTAAAATCAAGTGATTTTGATAGTGTAATTATTATCACAAGGAGAGTGGACTATGAAATATTTTTAAGTGGAACATGTGGTTTTCTTCAGACTACCACCTTTGTTTAAAAGAGAAACTGAAAATCAGGGTGATGGAGAAGGAAGTAATATTTGGAACAATATGAAACCCACAGAACTTTTGCCATTTGATAATTTTATATTTAAACTTGCCTTTTCTTTTTAAAGTCCATTATACAGCTATCAAGTGTGAAGTAAATCTTCAAAATATGCCATTTCCTTTAGAGAAGTTTCAGAACCAAAGATCTGATTTGTATGAAAAGCTGTTGAAAAGTCCATTCATAAAACTTTTATTCCACTTACATTTACTTAATACACATTCTTAACAATTATGCTTGGATTGTTCACAAAAATGTCATAAGACATTAAACAAAGCTAGCCATCATCTCAAGTTATTTCCCTGTTGACAATTTTTACAGCACATATATATTAGACATGCATTAAAAAAAGTCACAAAAGCAAAAAACCTTTTAAAAAGTTAAATACATGAGTTTTTTGTTTGTTTTCTTTTTTACTGCTGTGCTTGATATACAGTGACTTTATGAATATCAAGCAATTCATTTTTACTGCATCTTTACTTGTACATTTGTTTGTAGGACACCCAAACCATTTATATACAAATAAAATGAATGTAGCAAAAATAATGAAAGCAAATTTCAGGTAACTTTACAAATAATGGAATGTGAACTGCGCCCACCCTTCTCCAGAGTAAATTGACTGGGTTAAAACTTTATCTTAAGGAACACTTTTTCAACTTCAATTATAAAAGTGCACATGTTGAGATTGTGTATTCCACAGATTCACATGGAATGACATGTAATATCTATGGGACATACGTTTCTACCACAGCTATGAGTGCTCCAATTCTAAAGTACCCACAATAATTATACCTATGGCTGGAACCAATTATTTCTTTATCCTGCTACCACTACAGGCTAATATATAGGCAATTTTCTTTGTTTAGACATGGAATCTGTTTTAACACTGGCCTTGTGAAATCACAGGGTACCAAAAGTACTATACCATACATGTAAAAAGTATATAAAAATTCCAAAACCCCATATTGGCCACCTCAGATGAAAACAGATAACTCCCCAAATGTTAACTGGCTCTACTTCCCTAATATTAAACATAAAAACCACATGGAAAATATAGTAATCCAAATAGGAGTAACATAAACCTATCATAAACCGTAAACAAAAACTATTTGTAGGACATCATGGATGACAAATGGTCTACTGTGCAAATTTTAGAATGAGCCAGACAAAAGTTGGAAGGTTGATTAATTCTCCCCTCCTTCTCCTGCTTCAGCTTCATCTCCTTGGATGTCCAATGTCCACAATGTCAACTTGTCTCAGTAATTGCATTATTAGTGTGCTGTCTTTGTATGATTCTTCACTTAATGTATTAAGTTTAGCAATGACTTCATCAAAAATTGTCTTTGTAAGGGAACAGACTTTCTCTGAAGAGTTCAGGATCTCATAATAGAACATGGAAATTCAAGGCCAGACCCCTTTTTATGGGGTGAATTGGTTGCCTCTCTTTTTGCTGATTTTAAAGCTTCTTGATATGCTTGTTGTGACTGATCCACTATTCCTCTCTTGTTATCACCAGCAGCAATCACATCTTATACTGTAGTAGTCTCCTTTCATTTTCAAATATTGAAATATTTTCAAAATATATTCAAATATATGTTCAAATATTCAAATATTTCAAATATGGAATATTAGGAATCAAGAACTTTTCCAAGAGAGACAGTATATCATCACAGATGTCTCTTAGTTCAGTTTCAATTTTCTCTCTGTATTCTGGGACCATGTGCTTTTTTTTCTCAGTACCTTCTGTCTTTTGCTCAATACTTGAAAAAATCCTCCAAGATGACCTTCGGGCCCCTATAACATTTTTTAAGCAACAGAAAGAAGATTCCTCCTCCTCATTGGATAATTCAGTTTCTTTCTTAGTTACAGACTTCATGCAGGTTGCTGTGCCATCATATATCTCAACCTACTCAGTCAATTTGGCCTTTTGTACCAGCTCATTTTTATCCACAACTGAATGTTTTGTGCCCAGAGTGAGTGGTAGCAGATAAAGGATGGACAGGGGATTCGGTGGTCCCTGAGTGGCAGCAGTGGCCAATGTTATAATATTTTAAAAGGTATTTGTTCTTGAAAATTTTAGGAACCACTGCTTTTGGTAAAACTTTATATGAAGGGACACGACTCAGTGAATCAATTATGACTTGGTTCCTCCACCTTTGCCCTATGTATAGGTCATTTTGCTATTTTACAATTTTATACTTAAACTTGTAACCTTGCATATTAATAACAAGCCAGAGATAACAATTTAAACTGCTCTTAAAAATGTCTTAAAAGCTCCAATTATGTCTGTTAACCAGACCTCTCTCTGACTACATTGTATCTTCATGTTGTACTGGAAGACCACTTTCTTTGCAAACACATTATGATGCAATTTTATATAATAAAATTATATATTCATACAAATATATAATTATATACATATGTATTTATAATAAATTATATTTTATATATTTATGTTTATAATTTAATATTTTAGTTTAATTTAATATAATTTATTTTATTTTATTATGTTTATTATATTGCATATTTTATTACGTAATCATAATTGTTGATAATATATTTGATATTAACAATAAACATAATATGTACTATTATAAATTATTCTAGATGAAATAAATTATAAATATATATATATATATGTATTCCTTGGTTTTATCTGACCTTAAACATGTTGCAGAAGTTTTTTCCTGAATAGGAGTTACAATTAGTCCCAGTGATATAGGAGGCATCAGAAACCATCTAGTCCAACCTGTACCATTCCTTCTACAATATCACTGACAATTATACACCTCCAGTGGTCAGGAACCAACTGCCTCTCAAGGAAATTTGCATCACTTTGGAAGATTTCCCCAATGATTGATCATATATGTGTGAATGTATTATGCATATGTATGTATGTATCCAAAAACATCCAACATAATAAATTTAGTCCAAAGTTATCTGCCCATGGTCATTCAGTGAATATGATTGATATTGATAATACATGTACACAATAACAACAAAATTGTATGATGTTCAACTATGATAGACTTAGCGCTTCTCAATAATACAATGACCCAAGACAATTCCAATAGACTTATCATGGAAAATGCCATCCATGTTCAAAGAAAGAGTTACAAAGAGTGAGTACAGAATGAAGCATACTATTTTCACTTTTTTGTTGTTTTTCTCCTCATGTTTTTTGTTGTTCTGATTTTTCTTTCACAGCTTAACTAATATGGAAATATGTTTAAAATGATTGTAATTGAGAAATGCAAATTAAGACAACTCTGAGATACCACTACACACCTGTCAGATTGGCTATAATGACAGGGAAAGATAATGTACAATGTTGGAGGAGATGTGGGAAAATAAGGACACTGATAATTGTTGGTGGAATTGTGAATACATCCAGCCATTCTGGAGAGCGATTTGGAACTATGCTCAAAAAGTTATCAAATTGTGCATACCCTTTGATCCAGCAGTGTTACTACTGGGCTTATATCCCAAAGAGATTCTAAAGAAGGGAAAGGGACCTGTATGTGCAAGAATGTTTGTGACCCTCTTTGTAGTGGCCAGAAACTGGAAATTACATAACTGCCCACCAATTGTAGAATGGCTGAATAAATTGTAGTATATGAATATTATGGAATATTATTGTTCTATAAGAAATGAGCAACAGGATGATTTCAGAAAGGCCTGGAGAGACTTACATGAACTGATACTGAGTGAAATGAGCAGGACCAGGAGCTCATTATATACTTCAACAACAATACTATATGATGATCAATTCTGATGGACGTGGCCCTCTTCAACAATAAGATGAACCAAATCAATTCTAATACAGCAGTAATGAACTGAACCAGCTACACCCAGTGAAAGAATTCTGGGAGACGACTATGAACTACTACATAGAATTCCAAATTCCTCTGTTTTTGTCCGGGTGGATTTTTTATTTCCTTCACAGGCTATTTGTATACTATTTCAAAGTCTGATTCTTTTTGTACATATACTGTATTTAATTTATACTTTAACATATTTAACATGTGTTGGTTAACCTGCCATATGAGGGAGGGAGTGGGGGGAAGGAGGGGAAAAATTGGAACAAAAGGTTTGGCAATTGTCAATACTGTAAAGTTACCCATGCATATATCTGGTAATAAAAAGAGAGAAAGAAAGAAAGAAAGAAAGAAAGAAAGAAAGAAAGAAAGAAAGAAAGAAAGAAAGAAAGAAAGAAAGAAGAAAGAAAGAAAGAAAGAAAGAAAGAAAGAAAGAAAGAAAGAAAGAAAGAAAGAAAGAAAGAAAGAAAGAAGAAAGAAAGAAAGAAAGAAAGAAAGAAAGAAAGAAAGAAAGAAAGAAAGAAAAAAGAAAGAAAGAAAGAAAAGAAAGAAAAGAAAGAAAGAAAGAAAGAAAAGAAAGAAAGAAAGAAAGAAAGAAAGAAAGAAAGAAAGAAAGAAAGAAAGAAAGAAAGAAAGAAAGAAAGAAAGAAAGATAAGAAAGAAAGAAAGAGGAAGAAGGAAGAAGGAAGGAAGGAAGGAAGGAAGGAAGGAAGGAAGGAAGGAAGGAAGGAAGGAAGGAAGGAAGGAAGGAAGGAAGGAAGGAAGGAAGGAAGGAAGGAAGGAAGGAAGGAAGAAAAGAAAAGACCCCTGATTTTGAGTTAAGAGATGGATTCAAGTTCTGACTTTTGAATAATTTGCTAAATACTTGATCGAGTGTTTTCCTCTATATAAGGAAAGAGTTTGGCTTAGATGGTCTCTAAACCCCCTTCCAACTTAGATACTCCATATTGCAATCTTTTGTTACTATTTGTTGTTGTTATTTCTTAGACAAATAAACAAGCATTTATTAAGTGCTTACTATGTGCTAAACTCAGGGATGAAAATATAAGCAAAAACAAAGAGAATTCTTGTCCTCAGGGGGCTCACATTCTAATGCCTTGTGTATGTGAATGTGTGTGTGCATACAATATGTATATTATATATGTCAAGTTATATATTATATATATTAAGTATAGCTTAAATTGAATATATTATATAAGATATTCTCTAAGACACTGTGTATTGAATATATAAATATTTAAAATATATATTGACTAATACATTAAAATTTATTATAATTGTATAACATATCAAATTGCCTGCTGTCTTGGGGTGGGGAGGGAAAGGAAGGAGGGAGACAAATTTGTAACTCAGAATCTTGAAAAGTCCTAGAAAAAAAAATACTATTAAGTGGGGGGAAAAGATGTTGATAATGCTTAAGGCCAATTCTATCTGACTCCAGAGCCTGATCTTTTCTCCAAAACACCAGAATATCTTTTTCACACTTTAAGGACTTATGATCTCCCAAAGGGGACAGACACACTTTTTTTTTTCAGAACTGCCTAAATGAGAGCAGCTCTTTCCCTGTTTCTTATCAAAAAGGCCACCCACATCAGATATATCCTAAAAGGCTGAGAGTGTGACTTAAGTACTCATTCACATTGACCAGGAAAAACCAGTGCTTGTTCTCATTGTCTCTTGAATGTGGGTGGTGATATAAGAGCAAACTCAGAAGAGAATGCAGCTACTTACATTCCTGTGGAGGAAGTCACAATGACAATGAGTGGGCAAATCCTACTATCTTTGCAACTAATATAGTCATGAAGTGAATCTGTGAACAATCTATGAAAAGCTTTCCAATGAAAGAAAAGAAAGGGAAATTAGAACTAGAGTTCTGACAATACTATTGTGTCTATGCCTCTCAAACCACCTCAGAATTAATGGAACAGCATCTCAGATGGGTGCTGTTTCAGAGGAGGTAAAGATGTTATTATTTTATACTTGTCTAATAATGGAGAGCTGTCGCTGAGCCAGCAGGACTATAAATCTAACAACAGCACACAAGGTACCCAGGAGAAGTGGAAACAAAGACAGTCACAGAGGTTGAGCCAACTTCCCAAGAGCTGATATCCTGAGAAAGGCACACAAACACACACCCATCACAGTGAAGTCTCTTAGGTATCCCAACAATGCAGTGTGCCCTTCCCACACCCTAACTCACCTGGATCTGAATCACACTTCCAAAATGGCCACATCTTCTCAGTTGTTTCTAAACTACTTCTATTAGCACTGATGTCAATTTGTTTTCCTTCTTACATGCCTCGTTATATGCTATCATTGTTCATAAAATCTATAGGTCGGCTTCAATGAAAGTCTTCAGTTCTGCTCTTTGCTATAGTGCTTACTCAGTTTCTTTGTTCTCTTCTTCTTGGCTACCCCTGGACAGGGTACTGATATATTTTAATCTTCTCCCTCAATTCTTACTATGCTCCAATCAAGCTAGACCACTAGTCACTCTCACACAAGAATCATGTTATCCTGATTCTCATATTCTGCTCATACCAGTCCCCACATCTGGAATATTCTCCTCCAAATCACCACCTTTTGAAATGGGCCATTCTCAACTCTCAACTCCTTCATGAAACCTACCCTGATGATCTTAGGCATTAATTTCACTTCTTCCTTTATACCTCACAAAGCAGTGTTTACCTCTCTTATGCACTTATTATTCTGAAATATAGCTAATTAATTATGTATCACCACCCCCTAGATGGGGGAGCTCCATGGGAGTAATACCTGAATTTTGTTTAATTTCTGTGCCTCATCAAGCAACTATCATGGTGTTCTGCATGGAATAAAGATTTCATAAACATTTTCTTTAGTAAATATATGATTTCATATTAAACTGTTAAAGATTTTATGATCTAGCCATTCAGAATGACATTCCATACTAAACATAACTTCTCACAGTCCAATAGAAACTGTTGGTTTGCTTTATTATAAGTTTTCCAATGTTCCTTGGAACTCAAAATTCCAGCTTTTGGGTAACTAGCCTTTTTGTGGATCCTTATTTTTGGTGTTCTTTTTTAGTTCTGCCATTTTTCCCCCAACCCTGTCCAAAGGAAATCTTTTTGGACATTCTTAAGAAGCTGCATCATTATTAAGCCTACTTTTAGCTAATGGAATCATTCATTCTGGCAACTCTTTCTGGCAAAATTCCAATAATTCTTCCTGCAGATAGAGACCTGAGAAATGAGTAAGAATGGAAAAGTTAATTTCCTCTCATTTCTTGCCATAAATTCAATTATTCTTTGTCCATATTGAGAGATTCATTCTATCATACAAGTAAGAAGATAAGGATCAAAAAAAGATGAAAAACTGATAATAATAAAATATAAGCTTCTAAAAGGTGATTATCTCAACTTAAGTGGACTGTTTTCCCTTGAAAACAACAAGAAGCTATATTCACAGCTGGAAATCTTTCTCATTTAATTATCTAATGTGCTAAGAAGTAGTGTGATAGGAAAAGGAAAACACCTAGATTTGTCAGGATTTTGCCTTGGGACCTGGATCCCACTTTTCTTATTTGTGAAATGAAGGTGTTATATTAGGTGGTCTCTAAGGACAGTCCCCACTCTATTTATTGTCTTATAATTCCTGTCTTAGTTCTCCAATTAAGTTTTTCTTTAAACATTTGGCAGCTATATATCTTGAATGACCTGTTTCACTTCATCAGAAACTAGAGAGTCAACTTCTTAGGTCTAACTATTATCTGAAAGTACATTTCAAACAGGATGAGTTACAATTTCCTTATCGCCTAGTAGACAAACCTCTTCTCACTTCCACTGCTCTACTTCTGGAAAGACTAAACTCATTGCCTACCCTTTCTCACCACTCATTCAGTCCTCAATGCCTTTCTTTTTTTCCCTCAGAAAATTGCCTACATTTATTTTGCTTATTCTGGCCAGACAAGATTTGTTTAAACTTTTATTGCAAAACATTACACAAAATAGATTGCCTTATCAAGTGAAACAAAATAATCTATCATGAATTCTTATTTTCCAAATTGATTCAGGTTCTCTCTCCTCCTTTATATTCTGAAGTGAATCCTTAAAAAGAAAATTAATTTATTTTAAATGATTTTAATGTTTTCAAATAGGTAATGTCTTTTTTCAAGTAACAAGTATTTATTTTATCTACTTCCCAACGCCCCCACTGAAAAACAAAAACAAATATGCATAGCCAAGTAAAATTCTTTTTCATCTTACTTTTTAGATTTTTTATTTAATATAGTCAATGTGTAGAATTTTCATGGTTACAAATACTGTAATGTTTTGTTTTAGGATTTTTTTTGGGGGGGGGGATCTGTGAAATTTATGTAAATAGGACTATTGAATAGTAGATAGTAATCTTATGGAAGTACTTACAATCCAAAGACCATTCAAGAGGATACAGAAGATTAAAATGAAATAAAGTCAAAATAAAATTTGAACAACAATATATAATAGAAATTGGGAAAGCTTATATTTATTATGTTGTTTTGATTTTTCATGCCTGTCCTATTATTTTAAATGAATCTTAGCTTTAATTTTAAAAAAAGGATTTGGCAAATGTGTGATTTTTTTCATTTAATTTTTATTTTTCCCTTAAGTACATATAAACAAAAAAAGTTAATTTTAAAAAATTTGAGTTCATAATCCTTTTCTTTCTTTCCTCCCTTCCTCCTTCCCTGGGAAGGCAAGCAATTTGATGCAGATTATACATGTGTAGTCCTACAAAACATTTCCATGTTATGCATGTTGAAAAAGAAATCACAAACCAAAAGAAAACTAAATGTGAATTCTTTTGAGAAAACAAGCATACAGACTAGCAAGTAAAAGTAACAATATTGATGAATAATTGATCATGGTTTTTTGTGCTGATGTTTTTCTGCCATTATAATGGCAAAAGTTGGAGTTTATACAGTACCACAGATGGTATAGACAATTATTTGAGCAGGACTTCCTATAAAATTAATTTTATTTCTACCATATCTGAATTGTGATAGACTACACTTAATTTTCTTAGCCTTAGATAAAGATAGGCATAGAGGATAACTTGGACAATGAAAATAAGTACTACCTTGAATTGATTCAGCTGATCAAGGCTTCTTTCCCTGAATTACACATTGTGGTCTATCAACCAAGCAGTCAAGTGTCCCTCTTCAATCCCTTTTTTATTTAGGCCTCTTTGCTCCTTCAAATATTAACAGCAACCTCAGTTGCCACATAAAGCGGTCAATTCTTCATCCACAACCTTTTCTTCTACCTTTTGGTGATATAACTTCTTGGCTTGAATTTTCATCATGATTGCAGATAAGCAGATAACTCTCAAATGTGTATTGCTGCCTGATTTCTCTTAAATTGGATGTGATGATCCTGGCATCTCAAATTCCTCTCCCTCGACATTTTCATAGTATTTTATTTTTCCAAATTCATGCAAAGATAGTTTTCAACATTCATCGTTGCAAAATCCTGTGTTCCACATTTTTTTCACTCTCTCCCCCTCTCCTCCTTTCCCAGGACAGTAAGCAATCCAATATATGTTAAACACATTCAGTTCTTCCAAATATATTTCCATACGTGTCACTCTGTGCAAGAAAAATCACGGGAGCATCTAGGTGGCGCAGTGGATAGAGCACCAGCCCTGAATTCAGGAGGACCCGAGTTCAAATCTGGTCTCAGACACTTAACACTTCCTAGCTGTGTGACCCTGGGCAAGTCACTTAACCCCAGCCTGGGGGGGGGGGGGAAGAAAAATCAGATCAAAAGAGGAAAACTATGAGAAAGGAAAAAACAAGTAAAATAAACAACAATAACAACAAAAAAGTGAAAATACTAGGTTTTGATCCACATTCAGTCTCCATAGTTCTCTCTCTGGATACAAATGGCACTTTCCATCCCAAGTCTATTGTAATCTGGCATCTCAAGTCCTCCCCCACATCAATCCATCCTCAACTCAGCTGCCAATGTGCTTTTTATAAAACCTAAGTCTAATCATGGTACCTCCCTGCTCAGCAAACCCCAATAGTTCCCTATTACTTCCAAGATCAAACACAAAGCCCTCTATTGAGGATTCAAAGCTCTTTGTAATATAGACTTTTCCTGCCTTTCCACCTTACATTTTATTCTCTTCCACGACTTTTACATCTTACTGCACTAGTCTCCTTGCTGTTCCTCTTCCATGACATCTCATCTCCCACTTTTGTACTTCTGCATTAGCTGTCCTTCATACTTGGAATACTAAGCTCCTCACCTCCACTTCTTAGTTTTCCTGGCATCCTGCAAAAGTTGGATCAAATCTTATTTTCTTCAAAGTCTTTCCTTACCCTAGGATCTCCCCTCCAGATACTATCTTCCATCTAACCCATACATTTGTGTGTGTATAGAAAAAAAAATATATATAGGATGTATTCATGTATACACACGCACACACACTGCACACACACACACACACACACACACACACACACATCTTGTCTATATGCTCTCTTTACCACTACAACATAATCTCTTTGAGGGCAGGGAACTGTTTTGCCTTTATACTATGTCTCCAGTGTTTAGCACGGTGTCTGGCACATTGTTGTTGTGTTCAGTTATTTTTTAGCCATGTCCAACTCGTTCTGACCCCATTTGGAGTTTTCTTGATAGAGACACTGGAATGGTTTGTCATTTTCTTCTCCAGCTCATTTTATAGATGAGGAAACTGAGGGAAACAGGGTTAAGTAGACTTGCCCAGTGACAAAGCTTGTAAGTGTCTAAGGCCTGATTTGAACTCGTGTATATGAGTCTTCATGGCTCCAGACTCACTCAGCACGCTGTCCATTGTCCCATTCAGCTGACCAGAAAATATGTAGTTTTTCTATTAAACTATAAGCTGAGGGCAAGAATTATGTCATTTTTCCATCTTTGTATGCCCAGAATCTAACTTAGCATCCTGCACACAGTTAGAGATAGAGCCTGGACCTGTAATTTCAATGGCAAATGTAATTCTTAAGTAAGTAAACTCCCCCAATGAAGGTCAGAACCTTCTGGACTTAGGGAGTTGCCTGGAATTGTATGGTGTGAATATAATATTAAGATCACAGGAATTGACCACATCCTAAAAATTTTCTTATGGATTTAAGTTAGCCCTAGCTTTCAAATTAGGGTCTAAGATGATTTCAGGGGATAGCCCTTCCCCTTCTCCAAATATATGCATGTTTCCCCCCATCATGGCTAAAATTCCTTTATCAGAAAACACATCTTCTATAAATGATTGGTCCAGAGTCTCAGAGTAAATATCAGAAGTGAGATCCCAGATCTTTTTGCTTCAAATTTAGTTGTCCATACATATGCTAAACTGTCTCTTCTGTACAAAGGTAGCACTGAAATGTTGATTAAATTGCTGTTGAATCAGAGAATCTTTTCAGGTTCAGGCTGGTGCTAGATTTGGTTCCATGAGACCTCTGCTCTCTGTATACAAGTTTGGCCATGCTCCTGCTACTCTTTCCCTTTCCTATTCACAGAAAAGATTTCCACATAAACTTTGCTTTAGTAACACACTGTCTACTTTGATGACAGGTCTGGACAACTTAAAACACAATGTTCTCTCATGAGCAATATGAGTATACAAACAGAACAACATTTCAGGCATATGCCATTTGAAAATAAATCTCAATGCAAGTTTTCCAGTTACCTTAACCAATTTCACAATGCTAGGAATAAAGGGGAGGTGGGCTTACAGTTTGACATTTGTCATTATGAAAAGGAAGGTGTGTTTTCTAATACAGGATTTTTAGCTGTGATGGGGGGAAGGGTGTAGATATTTGGAGAAGGGGAAGGGCTGGCCCTTGAAATCATCTTAGACCTTAATTTGGAAGCTATGGCTAATTTAAATCCATAAGAATTAAACTTTTTAGAATATGATCAATACAATATTGTATTCACATTACAGCCTGTCCTTTAAACATTTGAAGTCAAGCTATTAAACCCCTAGTTTTTTAACTACTTTTTATTATTTAGGTCAACTTTATATGCTGACTATCTAGTTGACCACTAGATGGTGTTTATACTAAAATTATATTATTTTTTAATCAAATAATTTTTTAATTAAAACATTTTAAGTGTTTTTAAAATTGTGAAAAATTTAAAATAAAAAAATTAATTGAATTTAAAATGTTTTTAAAATATTGTATTTTAACTATCTGAGTCTTCCCTCTCTCCAGCATGGGGAATCTCAGAGTGAAACCTTGTTCTATTTACCAGAACAGGCTGCTGTTAAGAAAACATGAAACTATTTTGGAAAGAAAAATCCCCTGAAATAAAATTAGAAAGATAACATTGTAGAATTCAATTCAATTTAATAAACACTTATGCGCCAAGCTCTGTGACTAATGTTAGGGAGAGAAAACAGGCAAAAGTCATTCCCTAGACCCAGGTCAAGAGACCTGGGATTACATATATCTATATACACACACACATACACACACACACACACACACACACGCACACACACACATCCCTATTCATATCCAATGGTAGCTATCTCTAAGGTGGGATGGGGGATAAGAGGGAAGAAAAAACAAGGGAAGAAATATACATAATAATTTTGTTGCATATTTGGAGGTGATAGATTTGTAATTTAATGTACAATCACTTTTTAAATTATATTGTATTATGTTCTGTGAATTGAAAATATTTTTTAAAAAGACCTGGATTACATAAATTAGAGATTGGCTGAATAAATTATGATACATGACTGTTATGGAATATTATTGTTTTATAAGAAATGATCAGCAGGATGATTTCAGAAAGGCCTGAAAAACTTATATGAACTGATGCTAAGTGAAGTGAGTAGAACCAAGAGAACATGGTACCTAGTAACAAGAAGAATATACAATGATAAATTCTGATGGATATTGCTCTTTTCAACAATGAGGTGATTCAGGCCAATTTCAATAGACTTGTGATAGAGAGAACCATCTGCATCTAAAAAGGGACTGAATGTGGATCACAACATAGCATTTTCATTCTTTTTGTGGTTGTTTGCTTACATTATTTCTTTTTCTTTTTTTCATTTTTGATCTGATTTTTCTTGTACAACATGATATTTGTGGAAATATGTATAGAGGAATTACACATGTTGAACATATATTGAATTACTTGCCAGGGGATGGGAGAAGGAAGGGAAAAAATTTGGAACACAAGGTTTTGCAAAGGTAAATGTTGAAAATTATCCATACATATGTTTTAAAAATAAAAACTTTAATAAAAAAGAATAATTAAAACAAAACTTTCAACAATAAAAAGAATGGGTCATAATAATTGCCCTATCTACTACCTTCAGAGTCTGGCAGGACAAGTGCTATACATAGGGAATCCATATGAAATCCTTGAGGAAATAGAGTAGGTTTGGGGTTTGTTTGTTTAAGATTTTTTGCCTTTCTTTGGACCCTTAGAGTTTAGAATGGTTCCCAGAACAGAGTAGGCACTTAATAAATAAATGCTTCTTGACTTGATTTAATTTGATTTGATTTAACCCAGTTGCTCAGATAGGGTTAGGTAGTATTAAGAAGCTGTGAGGGAAATTTTACCTTTTCCCATCTCTAAATCTACACAACTTTTGTTTCTGGTCCATATGCATATACATTGTGGGGTTCAAGATTAGGATAGTGCTCCTTGGTTTTTGAATCAATACATATGACTCTGTGCTACGGTGTGGACCATGAATCCAAGGACCCTGACAATCCATTTTCTACTTTTTCCCTCAGATTTGATCCTAGGCCCTGAATCTGACTCTGGCTTTTTGACTCAGAATCGAATATCAGACCATGCTTTCCTGTTTTGTCTGACTCAGGAGATGTTTGCCTTGTCTGTTTTGGGAGAATCTGTTTCCTGCCTGTCCTCTTTGGCCCAAGTGTATTTACATGCCTCCCAAGAATAGCTGATCACCTGGCCATGACCCCATGAATAGCCTAACTTGATTTCTGCTTGTGGCTCTACCCCCAATCCCCTCCAGTCCTGTACTATCCTTCAGCTCTTGTGACCCAGTATTGCCACAGTGAAATATTTGCAAAGCAAACACAGGTCTGCTCATATGTGAGTCTACCATAATATCTAAGCTTTCCCTAACACTTATCTGACATGTTCTCAGAAAGAAAGAAAAAAAAAGTCACTTTAAAGGGTTTGGGGAGTTTTTGCCTTTAGAATCTTATCCTTTGAATTGCTCTGTCATTCCTTAAATTTTTTTAACACCATCCTGAAGGAAACTCTTCTATATACACATCAGAATTTTTCTTAAAGTAGTTGGCAATTTAATATATGATTATGATGGGATATTATCCTTCTATGGGAAACTATGAGCAGGATGCTCTCAGAAAAACCTGGAAAGTCCTTCATAAACTCAAGTAAAGTGAAATGTACTGTGTACAAAGCAATAGCAATGTTCTGGGATGATCAGCTGTGAATGACTTTGCTATTCTCAGTAATACAATGATCAACTTCTCTTAAGGATTTATGATGAAAAATGCTATCCACACCCAAAGAAAGAATTGTTTTGTGTCTGAATACGGACTGATCATACTCTTTTTTCCTGACAGTTTGGAGTTTTATAGCTGAGGAAACCAAAAGAGATTAAGACATTTCCCCAAGATCACCCAATTCTAGTGTAAGTAGCAGATCCAAAATTAGAATGAAGTTCTTCTTACTGAAGATTCAGCATTTTCCCCTCTGCAATGTTAAAGTTATCATAAACTAGTTTTCTCTTTCAACTAATTGCACAGGATTCAAAGTTTAATCAGAAGCTCTAGCCCCTGAAGCCACTGAGGCAAGATAGGACAATTTCTTAGTTAAGGGAAAAAAATGAATAACCCCATAGTACTTTTATATAGCTTTTATATAGCCCTTTCAAGAGGTTTGAAGCTTTTTACTCGTTGTCTTATTTGATTTAAAAATAACTATGTGGGATAAATTCTATTTTACAAAAGAGAAAACTGAAGTTCCTAGCAGTGACTTACCCAGGATCACATAGCTGATATATTTCTCAAGTGAGATCTGAACTCAGGTTTTTCCAAGATGGGATCAGAACTCTATATACTTTGCCTCCCAGATGGACTTTTTCAAAGTATTTTCCTTACAACAATCTATTGAGTGGGGAAAAATAGTAATAAAAAGCACACTCCATTCTGAGTCAGAATCAAACCTTGGCTTCTGTTACTTTACCTGAGACCTTCAGCAAGATATCTTTTCTCTTTTGGTTTCAATTTCCTTTTCATTAAAGCTAGGGGATTAATCTTTTGGCTTCTTGATCACACGATGACCAACAATAGAAGAAATCCTAGGCACGCAGCCCAGCTGGCGCACCAACTATACTCACCTGCTACATGCCCATCAAGAAAGTTGGCATCTGCAACACCATGGAAGCCACCTGGCAGCTCAGGCAGGCCAGATCTTAGACTCCTATGGCCTGCCCAAGCTATAGATGAGACTACGATATTGTATGAGTTGTGCAATACACAACAAGGTGGTGATAAGGTGATCCTTTGCACAGTGTCTGACATGTAGTAGTAACTTAATAAATGTTGATTGATTGATTGATTGATCCTGTGAGGCACTAAAAGCTCAGTTTTGCTCCAGGCCCTGTTCAAAGTTCACAGAAAGAGCTTATCTGTCTATTAAGATTCCTAAACCCTTAAAGGAATAAAAAATGAGTCATATAGCTTAAAAAAATAAAATATAGGGTCTGGATTAGCTGATCTCCAAGGTCACTTCCAGTTTTAATCCGACAATGCTTTGGCCATTTAATGATCAAGGAAACTGAGACTGATAAAAGTGAGTTGATTTGTCCATGATCACCCACTTTGCAATTGCTAAGTGTAGAACTTGGAAATTCTGATTAGACCCATGATCTTTCCATGTTCCTATATGGCACAACAACACAGTGAGCCATAATTAATAGTTTTTTTTTCATACATACAGAGTAGTTAGGAAAGTGGGGAGGAGAGTAGGGGTACTGGAAGAGCAAGGCAGACGGGATGGTTTGTGGTCTCTCCCAGAACAGATGGTCCCCTGCTCCCCCAGGGAGGATGAGCCAGGGGCTGGCCTGGCAACAGCTGCTTGAGGCCTATTCTTGGGAGCAGCTGGGGGGTGGGGGAGGCCTGTGTCCCCTCTTGCCTTCTGCTTCCTACCTGTGAAAACTCTGAAGGGAAGATTTTATTTTTCCCTCTAGATTTATTCTGTTCCACTTAAATCATCAGTCATGATTTGGACTTTGTATTTTTATGGGGCCTTGTTCAACACCTGATGATGCTGTGATGCCCAACTACCAGATTGAAGATTTGTAGCCAATCAAGGGTATTTCTGAAATTTTTATGTTTAAGAGATCAATAATTATAACTGTGCAAAGCTAAAATAAATATCAAGAAGAGGTCCCTATTTTGGTTACAAGAGTTTGCTTGTCTTGGATAATTGCATTTTACAAATGGGTTAGTCCTCAGTTAATTGGAAACTCCATTAATCAGAACAAACACACACATACACATACACACCCTTCTTTTCCCAAGAAGTTACTTTATTTCATTACTTTATATAATAATACTGAAAAGGAGTACCAATAAGCAGGGGAAAAGCAATGACTGAATAAGTATAAATTTGTTTCAAATAGCTGGATCCTGCTCAGGGAATGCCAGAGACTGTATTCTGCCCTGGTCATAAGACATTTGGAGTCTTATGCTCGAACTTTGGTGCAATATTGTAGGAAGAATGTTGGCAAATTGCAGCATGTCCAGAGAAGAATGACCAAAATCACTGAGGGCCTGGAAAACATGATGTATAAAGAACAGCTGAAGGAACTGAAAATGTTTAGCTTGGAGACATATGGAAAGAGAGAGGAAAAGGAGGCATGATACTGGACTTCAAATATTTAAAGTTCTTACCAAGTGGAAGATGATGAAGGCTTATTCTGGGTTGGGCCACAAGACAGGATAAGCATTTTAGGAAAGGAGAGTTCAGTTCAAAGTTAAGGAAGAGTTAGTTTTCTAACAATTAGAACTGTCTGGCAATAACATGAACTGCTTTACAATGTAGTACTTTCCAAATATCTTAGACTGAGCTTGGAGATAACAACATACAATCAAATGTGACTCATATAACTACCTATATGAATGACTTTGGACAAGTAATTTAACCTTCCTGAGCTGCAGTTTCCTGATCTGTAAAGTGAGAGAACTGGGCAAAGGGCTTCTGAGGTTTCTTTTGGCTTGAAATCTATGATCCGATGATCTGTGAGGAATCTTTAAAAAGGAATTTCAGAAATAAGAGGTTATATTAATGTATTGAAGATTGCACATATTTAACATATATTGGATTACTTGCTGTCTAGGAGAGGGGATGGGAGGAAGAGGGGGAGGAAAAATGTGGAACACAAAGTTTTGCAAGGGTGAATGTTGAAAACTATCTTTGCAAATATTTTGAAAATAAAAAGCTATTATTTAAAAATATTTTCTAAACTTTAAAGTACAATAGAGAAGTGAGTTATATAGTATCCTAATATTATTCTACCAAAGTTACATCTTGTTGATTATGTTTCTTTTTATCTGTTGTATACAGGATAAGAAAATATTGCAACATGTACATAAAGTTAAGTAAAACATGAAAAAAAAAGTTATATTAAGTGAATGGAAAGGAGGAAATAAGCATTTACTAAGGACTAACTATGTGCCAAGAAGTGCATTAAGCACTTATGAAATATTATCTCATTTGATCTTCCCAATAACCCTGGAAGATAGGTGCTATCATTATCCCTAATTTACAGTTGAGGAAAATGAGGCAAACAGGGTTAAGTGACTTGACCAAGGTTACCCAGATAGTAAGTATCTGAGAGCAGATTTCAATTCAGGTCCTCCTGACTCTAGGACCAGTGCTCTACCCACTGAGTCACTTACCTACTTTGGAAAGGCAATTCTTGACCTTTTTTTGTCATCAATTCCTTTGCATCTAGTCAAGCATATGGACCTCTTCTTAGAATTATATTTTCAAGTTCATAAAACAAAGTATACAAGATTACAAAATAAATCTGAATAATATAGTAAATTATTAAAGTTTAAATGAGTTAGTGGATCTCAGATTAAGAACCTTGCTTTAGAAACAAGTTACAATAATTCTATGAATATAACATCACAGAAACAAACACTGAGGAGATTGAAGTTCAATTTCAAATCTTCTGATAATAGCAAACATACTATCAAGGAGAGATAGTAAGATGCAGAAGACTGAATTTCATGTCAACTTCAAAAATTATATCCCTACATTTCCATTGATGATGAAGAACACATTCAATGTCTCATCTCCATTTGTGTAAAAAAAGTAAGGGAGTCTTCTATTTTTAATAGCACTGCTCTCCCCACCCCCCAGAGATTTCATATTCTATGCTGTCAATATAAAAAGCCATCTGTTAGTAATTACCTGCCCTTTGGTTTTCAGAATAGGCCAGCTTTGAAGGCCAATTAAAAACTGCCCCTATCACATAAGGTATGGCACTCCAAAAAATACTGAAATAAATGGCAATGTTTGGATACATGAAGTGGATACAATTTCTACATCAGTGATAGGAGAATTTCTTCCTTCTTAAGGAAGTCTGGAATTGAAAGAACTGAAATTGTAGGGCCTAAGGAAAGGTGAAGAATCAAAAGAGAGTAAGAATTAGGAAGTGGCAGAGCTGTGAGTCCAACTTAGGATGTCTGATGCTAAATTTGATATTCTTTCCATCCCATCATACAAGTTTGATATCCAAAGACCTAGCTCTTCTTTGAGTTTAGAGGCTTCTTTGCCTTGAAACTTAACTTCCACAGATTGTGTAGAATGAAACTAATAATGCATGCTTTGGTAATAACTATATTAAATTTAAAACAAAAATGATTAGTATGACCTTTGGGCAAGAATGAGACAAATTCACAAAGCATTCCAAATTTTTCCATCTTGGTTATATAAAACTGAAGTGTGCAGTATTGTTTTTTGTTTGTTTGTTTGTGTTTTTTTTACAGAAGTAAGAACCAATGTAGTTAAAATCAGATGGAAGAGTTAACTGAGGAAAAATCTTTATAGCAAATTTCTGTGGTATAAGTCTAATACTCAAAAATATATAGGAAATTGATACAAATATAAGAGCAGATCAATAAATAATTAAAGGGTACAAACAGGAAGGTTTCCAATGAGGCAATTCAACCCATCAAAAATTACATGAAAAATAATGTTCCAAATCACTAATAATAGAGAAATGCACATTTTTTTGTTCTTTATTTTATATATATATATATATATATTTTATAATGTTATCCCTTGTATTCATTTTTCCAAATTACCCCCCCTCCCTCTATTCTCTCCCCCCGACGACAGGCAATACCATACATTTTACATGTGTTACAATATAGTCTAGGTACAATACATGTGTGTGAATATCATTTTCTTGTTGCACAATAAACATTAGAATCCGAAGGTACATGCAACCTGGGCAGACAGATATTAGTGCTAACAATTTACATTCACTTCCCAGTGTTTCTTCTCTGGGTGTAGCTACCTCTGTCCATCATTGATCAACTGGAAGTGAGTTGGATCTTCTTTAGAGAAATGCACATTTTTAAAAACTCTGAAACTTAGCTTCACAACCATCTAATTGTTAAAGGCGACAAAAAGAGAAAATGGTGCTACTAGAAGACAGATCATATCAACATAATTAATTAATTAAAGTAATCCATGTACTATGGTAGAACTGAATTGGTCCAGCCATTCTGGAAAGCATTTTGAAACTACATCCCTCAAATATACATATCCTCTGACCTAGAAGTACTACTAGTACATGTATCAAAGATACAAAGGACAGAGAGATAAGACTGATAAAATTATATATAATTGTATTTTTTGTCATGCCAAAAAACCCAGGCAAAATCTGCCTATCAATTGGAGATGTCTGAACAAATTCTAGTATAGGAATATCATGGAATAGCACTGTGCTTTAAGAAATCACATATATAATGAGTTCACAAAAGCCTGGAAAAACTTGAATGAACTAATGAAAAGTGAAGCTAGCAGAAGCAGAAAAATAATTTATTTCATAACCACAATAATATAAAGAGAAACAACTCTGAATGATACCAGAATTCTGATCAACACAGTGATTAATCAGGACATCAGAAGATGACAAAGAAGCAAGGCTTTCTTGAAAGAGAGTTGAAAGGCTTGGGATGTAAAATGAGAAAAAACATTTTCAGACATGTCTCAGACATGTAATAGGCTGATTTTTTTTTACTATATTTTAAGAATACACAAATGTTTACTAAATGCTTACTATAGTTTCAAGTACTGGGGATAGAAGACAAAAGTTAAACAGCCCCTGTTCTCAAGGACTTTACATTCCATTGGGATAGACAACAAACAAACATGTCCAGTCAAATCCAAATTTTTGTGATACCCTTTAGGGTTTTCTTGGTAAAGATTATGGAGTGTTTTGTCATTTCCTTTTCCAGCTCATTTTACAGATGAGAAAGTGAGGCTTAACTGAAGTGAAGATTGAATGACTTGGCCAGGATCACACATCCAGTGATCTGAAGACACATCTGAATTTATGAGGATGAGTCTTTCTCAATCACCAGGAAGATTTCAGAGAGGATTGGAGAGAATTACATGAACTGATGTTAAGTGAAGTGAGTTAAACCAGGAGAACATTGTACATAGCAACAACAAAATTTTGTAATGATCAATTCTGACGGACATGGCTCTTTTCAACAATGAGGTGATTCAGGCAATTTCCAATAGATTTGTGATGGAAAGAATCATCTGCATCCAGAAGGAGACTATGGTATTGAGTGTGGATTACAATATAGTATTTTCACTCTTTTTGTTGTTGTTTGCTTGCATTTTATTTTCTTTCTTATTTTTTTCTTTTTGATCTGAATTTTCTTGTGCAGCATGATAATTGTGGAAATATGTATAGAGGAATTGCATATTTAACATATATTGGATTATTTGCTATCTAAGGGAGGGGATGGGGGAAAAGGAGGGGAAATTTTTGGAACACAAAGTTTTGCAAGGGTGAATGTTAAAAATTAACTATTTATATGTTTTGAAAATAAAAAGGTTTAAAAACAATGTTTTAAAGAAGAAAATGAGTCTTTCTGAGACTGCCACTCTATCCATTGAAGTCACATAACTGTCCAAAGGTCTCATGTTGAAAGTGAAATATGAGATTAAATGTTTTAAAAGAAACAAGAGGTTCTAAGACATAGAGGTGAGGTCACAAAGTATTCTAGAAATTGAGAACAGTCAGTACAAGGGCATAGAGATAGGAGATGAGAAGGATAGCAAGAAGGTTAGTTTTGCTAGACTTCAAAATGAAGGGAGTAATGTATTACAAGGATAGAAAGATGGGTTAGGGCCAGGTTCCAAAAGGATTTAAAAATTGGAGATGTTTATATTTGATCCTAAAGATAATAGGGAGTTTCATGGATTTAAGTAGGAGATCTATATGGTCAGACCTGTTCTTCAGTGGGGGAAGGAGGGAAGAATCACTTTAAAGGCTGTGGAAAGGATAGACTAAAATGGGAAGAAACTTGCAGGCCACAAGAGAGTTTCTAGTTGAGGAATATTGTGGAATATTAAAAAAATTGAGAGTAAAGCAGAAGAAAGTTCAGAAGGGGACATAAGCAGGGCAGTTTTTCTACTATTATACTAAATTTAATATACACGTTTAAAAAACCCCTTTGTGACAGAAGTTCAAGTTCCATATACAATCCCTTTTTGACTTTTGTATATTAAAATATTCATGTTTGTTGATGTTTGAGTTCATAATAAAAAAAAAGAAAATTCAAAATAAAATAATGCAAACAAAATGCCTCAGGCTTGTTTAACATTTGAGTACCCAGAGAGGTGGGGCCACCACTCACACCAAAGGTACAACCTCAATACTTAGTCTCTTGTTTGTCATCACTGTTGACTCCAGGGGGTGTGATTCAACCTACTCAGGGACTGAATCTGGAAGCCTCAGAATCAGAAAATTTCAGGACTGGAAAAGATGACAGAGTCAGTGGTCCAAACCATGTCTGAATAAGGTTTCCTGCTACATAATAGTAGACCTGACAAATGACCATCTAGCCTTGGGTTGACAGCTTCCAGTTAGGGGATCCCCACTATTTCCCAGGGACAAAACAGAAAATTCTAATCCTGTTTCTACATAATTAGGGGAGTACTGGAGCCAGCTCTAACCAGCTCCCTGGTTCAATGCTCAATTCAATGTAAGCATTTACACCTTCTAACAAACATTACAAATTAGGATTTGGTTTATTATTTTGTTGATTGTCCAGAGTTGAGAAAGTGACAAAATTTGGGTGGCACAGTGGATAGATAGAGAACTCAAGAAGAACTGAGTTCAGAGTCACTAGCTGGGTGACTGAGCAAATCAATTTACCCTATTTGTCTCAGTTTCCTTATCTGTAAAGTGAATTGGAGAAAGAAATGGCAGGCCATGCAGTATCTTTGCCTGATCATGAAGAGTTACACACAACTGAACAACAAAAGTATTCCAAAAGCCTCAGGCTTTTTTCAATGCTGTCTAGTCATATCTCCAGGACATTTTTGGACAAGGAAAAACTATTCATAGAAAGCATCTAGTGAAAAAACTATGTCTGACAACATCTACAGTATTATTCCTGGGTAGTCTCCCATCTTCATATCAGGAGAGAGCTGGCTTATTTCATTGCCTCTCCTAAGACTTACATTGCCTTTTCCATTACTCAGAATTCATTATCCTTTTAATAATCTTCTCATTTTTTTGGTCACTGTAATTATTATTTTCCTGGTTCTGCTTATTCTAAGGAGATTCAACTTAAAATTTGTTCTATATTTCCCTTAATTCTTCATTATATCTTGCTACAAAACTCTTCCATTACATTAGTATTTAATAGAGTTTTCTTAGCCATTTCTTAATGTATAGATGCCAGTTTTGTTTCTACTTACAGCCACAAAAAGTGCTACTATAAATGTTTTAGTATATATTGGCCCTTTTTTCCTGTCTTTGACTTTCTTTGGCATATATCCAGTAATAAGATTACTTAGTCAAAGGGTAGTCACTTCCTTTCAGGCACCTAGATAGAAAAACTTGAAAAAAGGAAGACCTGAGTTTAAATCCAACTAGATGCATGACCTTGAGCTAGTTACTTAACTTGTCCACCTCAGCTTCCTTATCTTGAAAATGAAAATAATAATAATAATAATAATAGAACCTAATTTCACCGGTTTTATATAGGTAAAGTGCTTCCAAGACTTTTAAAGCATTATGTAAGCACTATTTAAAGCACTAGATAGGATAATGATCCTAGACAAGTCATTTTAATCCTGGTTGCCTCAATTTCTTCATCTATAAAAAAGTTAGCTGGAGAAGCAAATGGCAAACTACTCCAATATCTTTGCCAAGAAAACCTCAAAAGGGGTCACAAAGAGTTTGACACAACTGAATAGACCAAGCAACAATAACAACAACGTCACAGGTTTGTTGTGAGGATCAAATGATAGAACAGGTAAAACTTAAAGCACTACACAAATGATAGATATAATAATTACTATCAAATCATCATTATTATTATTTCTATTTTAATTCTTAATTGAAATTCTAAATTGAAATCCAAAATTGTTGGGCCACTTTATAGTTCCACCAATACACTATTATTCGTGCCTTCCATTTTTCCCTCTCATGTTCCCATGTTGTCATCTTTGCCAATCTACAGTCAACCATGTTTCAAAGACCATTGGTAGTTGCTCATCAAGCACATTTGCTAGGATCCTCTGATAATCATATGAACCTGGTGACTTCAACTTGTCAAGAGCTAATTCCATATTTATCCTCAGTTCCAACCTGCCATTTTTCTTTTGTCCTTTCCAATCTAAAGATCATTTTCTTGACAGAGAAAATGGAAACAACCTAAGGCCTCTATCACTTAATATCATCCCATCTACCCCTAGCATACTCTCCTGGCTTTGCTCCTATTTGCTTTCCCAGCATAGTTTTTTTTTAATATCCTTTTTGTTGTTCTTTATTATACTCATCAACTTCAATTCATTTTGAACATTAACACTTCTAGCCCCATTCTCACAAGACAATGCCACATTTCTGTATTGACCCATCATCACTTGCTCTTGCTTCCATCTTCTGTAAATAACCTTTTAAATCAAAGTTGGTTTATGAGCTGTCTATGGAGACACATTAGTCTTTTTAAACAACACCCCCTTTTCTTTCCTATTACAATTACTTCTCTTTGTTCTTCAGAATTTAATTCTTCAGAGTTTTCCATCTCTCCCAGGCTAACTTTCCTTTTAGTCCATGGGATCCTTGTTATCCTTTCTCTAATTTCTTTAAAATCAATGTTCTATAAATTTATTCTGCATGTCAGATTGTGTCGTTTTCCAATCCTTATCTATCATAAATTTTAATATGATGTGGGTACCTTATCCTATGTTTCCCATCATTTCTTTTTAAATAGCCAGTTTTTCTTGAACTAAAGTTTCCTTTAATTGAGACTTTTTTGTCCTAGAATTTGCTGCCAGGTGAGTATCCATTATTCCCTGTGTTGGAACCATTTGAGAAAGCAATACATCAACCTTTCATTATTCATGAGGTCTCAATAGTCAACCAATCAATTGACAAGCCTTTAATTAAAAAAAAAAAAAACAACTATGATGAGGTTGAGAGGCACAATGGTGTGCTAGATAGTGGCCTAATCTTAAAGCAAGAAAGACAGGTTCAAGTACAAACTCTGATTTATACTGGCTATATGTCCCAGGACACATCACTTAACCTCTCAGTACGCTATATAGTTCTATAATACTGAGTTACAGATCACTTAGATTGATAGAGGAGGTTTTCTTACCTGGATTCAGCCCCTTATCCAATGTCCCAGACACAGTTCTAGGTACTAGGGATACCCAGACAAAAATGAAACAATCCCTCAAAGGACTCACATTACAGAGACAATACATCCACATGTATTAATGTAAGATATTTACTAGATAACTCTAAAAGTAATCTAAGAAATGTAAAGTAATTTTGAGGAGTAGGGAGGCACCAGCAAATAGGTGAATCAAGAAGGGCTTCATGTAGGGGACAGATTTGAGCTGAGCTTTGAAAGAAATCAGGGATTGATTTTAAAAAGCAGAGATGAAGGAGTACTTTCTGGAAATGAAGGGTAGCGTATATGCAGACTCAGGGATAGGAGGTGGAATGTCATGTAAGAGAAAGAATAAAAAGACCAATCTGAAGGGTATAAGGTGTGTAATTATGCCAAACCTGGAAAGATTGTGAAGGGCTTTAAATTGCAAGTAAAGGAGTTTTATTTGATTCCAAAGGTAAGAGAGAGGTGACTGAGCAAAGGATTGACATGATCAGATCTATGCTTTATGTAAGTAGGAAAAAACCCTCTTCTGTATACTCAGAGTCCATAATAATGCTACTACATCAAAGATCAGTGATTACAGGGGTATGAGATTCCCTTTCTCTGATATAGCAAATCAGGACCCATCTTCACATGCATACCTTAAAGAATTTCTAAGAGGTTAGGTGTCTTATCCATGATCACATATCCAGTAAATTTTAGAGGTGGAATTATGACCCATTATTACATGAAAAAAACCACAATGACCCTCTTTTTTCTTTATTAAAGCTTTTTTATTTTTCAAAACATATGCATGGATAATTCTCCAACATTAAGTCTTGCAAAACCTTGTGTTCCAATTTTCCTTCCCTTCTCCCAGCCTCTCCCCTAGTTGGCAAGTAGTCCAAATATATGTTAAATATGGGGAAAAGATATATTAAATCCAATGTATACATACATCATTATACAATTATCTTGCTGCAAAATAAAAATCAAATCAAACCAGAAAAAAATGAGAAAGAAAATAAGATGCAAGCAAACAACAACAAAAAAAAGTGAAAATGCTATGTTGTGAACAACATTCAATTCCCACACTCCTCTCTCTGCATGCAGATGGCTCTCTTCATCATAAGACTATTGGAACTGGCCTGAACCATCTCACTGTTGAAAAGAGCCACGTCCATCAGAATTGATCATCGTATGATATTATTGTTGTTATATACAATGATCTCCTGCTTCTGCTCATTTCACTTAGCATAAGTTCATCTAAGTCTCTCCAGGCATCTCTGAAATCATCCTGCTTATCATTTTGTACAGAACAATAATATTCCATAACATTCATATACCATAACTTATTCAGGCATTCTCCAACTGATAGGGCATTTATTCAGTTTCCAATTTCTTGCCAATATAAAAAGGGCTGCCACAAACATTTTTGTACAAGAGTCCCTTTCCTTCCTTTAAGAGCCCTTTGGAATATGAGACCAGTAGAAACATTGCTGGATCAAAGGGTATGCAAGTTTGATAACTTTTTGAACATAGTTCCAAATTGTTCTCCAGAATGGCTGGATCCATTCAAAATTCCACAAATAATGTATTAGTGTCCCAGTTTTCCCACATCCTCTCCAACATTCATTATTATCTTTTCCTGTCATCTTGGTCAATCTGAGAGGTGTGTAGTAAGTAGTATCTCAGAATTGTCTTAATTTGCATTTCTCTGATCAATAATGATTTAGAGCACCTTCTCATGTGACTAAAAATGGTTTTAATTTCTTCATCTGAAAATTGTCTGTTCATATCCTTTGACCATTTATCAATTGAAGAATGGCTTGAATTCTTATAAATCTGAGTCAATTCTCTATATATTTTAAAAATGAGGCCTTTATCAGAACCCTTAAATATAAAAATATTTTCCCAGTTTGTTGATTCCCTTCTAATGTGTCTGTATTAGTTTTGTTTGTACAAAAACTTTTCAATTTTATATAATCAAAATTATCTATTTTGTGATTAATAATGATATCTAATTTTTCTTTGGTCACAAATTCCTTCCTCTCACACAGATCTGAGAGGTAAACTATCATATGTTCTAATTTATAATGTCACTCTTTATGTCTAGATCATGAACCCATTTTGACTCTATCTTGAGATACAGGTGTGGGTCATTCCCTAGTTTCTGCCACACTTGTTTCCAATTTTCACAGAAGTTTTTATCAAATAGTGAATTCTTATCCCAAAATCTGGGGTCTTTGGTGTTTGACAAAAGGTCAGACAAAAGATTTGGTCTCTAGTGTTTGACAAACACTAGATTATTATAGTCACACAATGATCCTCTTTAAACACAGAGTGGTTTAAATGTAAAATATTTACTAGATAGCACTAAAAATAATCAAAGAAATCTATGGAAATTTAGATGCTTAGCAAGGTACCAGAAGATAGGTGAATCAGGAAGGGCTTCAAGTAGGAGGTGGCACTTGAGTTGAATTTTGAAATAAATCAAAGATTGATTTCAAGAGGCATAGATGAAAAAGTATCCAAGCATATGGAAGCCAACAAGACCTCTACTCTTTCCCCTTTCCCCATCTTTATTCCTTTGACACTCTTTGACCCTGACAAGTCAGGCTCCAGTCCTGATCTTTGTCAGGAACTGCATTTGGATATTTCCTAGTCCTGAAACCTACCTCCAATTAGTGGAGTTTTCCATTAATGCTAGCAGCTTCTTGGCTTATCTTTCATAATCTTGACTACTGCCATACTCACACCAGATAAGTGTAAAATATGGGATCAATGCTTACTCTACCCTGCTTCTCCCCAAAATACTGAATAAAATAATCATATTTCAACATGTCACAACCATTAAGAATGCAGACGCTAATGCTCTCTTCATCTAGTCCAGAAGCAGGGATTGAGAAACAAGATGTAAAAAGTTATGTCTCACTCCCTTAATATATTGAGGTGAAGTAAATGAACTGGTTTTCACTGTAAATTCAGTCTCATCCCTAAGGGTGTGAGTATGAGTTATTTACTGACCTGAGACCCTGCTGCTGCCACCACCTGCTTCCTGGTATTTAGAGATAGAACAGGCCAGTGCCTCTTCAAATCACTGTAAGATTTTAGAGGTAGAATCCCCAAGCAATCAATATTTCATTATCCATTAGCTAATATCCTTTTCTTCATTCTTGTGATTCAGACCATTCCTATCCTTTCACTATTGTCCAGCTCAGTTCCATTTGTTCCTACTTGTCATCCTCCTCTATCCTTCTCCATTACCCTCTGCAATTCTATCATTAACAAATTTCCTTTTATGCTAAATATCTTCCTCTCCTATTCTTTCCATCTCCTTGCATTCCTGTAAACCTGACTTCCTGAAAAAAACTCTACATCTCTGGTTATGACTTCCAGCTCTAAGTGTTCCTTTTTTCACATATCCCATCACACTAGGGAACCAGAGAACAGGGAACCAGGAATCTAAATAGGCATTTTCATTCTTCCTTGATGCCATTTCTAAATATTCTCTTTCCCACAATCATTTAGTACCTTCATCTCTTTTGAAGTTCATTCCATCCACCAGTATTATTCAGTCAAGATCTTTGTTACTAAAATGTACTGGTTTAGCAGTCATTCTCCATCCTTTATCAAAAAATTTAAAACTTGGACAGTTTTCCACTTTATTCATCGTCCTTCTGCTCACATATATTGAAGTCCCTCAAAAATCCCTGATCTGTTAGTTTCACTCCACCTCTGCTACTCAGTAAGAATGATGAGATCTCACAATTACTCATTACAGGACTGCCTTCATGATAAGAATTTTGGAATTTCTCTCTCTTATGATAATCTCCTGTCCTTCCTTCTTTCCCTTTATCTCACTCCTCTGATACCTATTTCTCATTCTCATTATACTCTTCAGTCTCTGCAATCGCCCTGTTCTGACCTTTTCATTTATAGTTTCAGTCCTCTCAGAATCTCAGAGGTTCCTTGAGGCACACCTTTATCCACACACTCAAACAAGCACATAGAGTATTATGCATATGTACACATTTATGTATCATACATTATTTATAACATTTTATATAATTATATCATATAATTTATATATATTTGTGTGTTGGTGACTTTTATATTGGAAATCTACATGTTCCATCTCTCCATTAGAATGTAGGTTTCTTGAGGATAGTAGTTATTTCATACTTTTTAAATCATAGGCTAAAAGCATTTGTTAAATTGTTGACTTTAGAACTATTTAATTCAACCTTCTACCCTTATAGATGAGGAAATAGACTAAGTTGGACAGTGACTTGCTGTCAGTCATACAACTAATCAGTAGCTAATCAGGGATTTGAACTATTGCCTCTGGGTAAGGCTCCAGTGTTCTTTGTACTACTTCATACATGTCTCATTCTGTGCAAAAGAATGCAGCCACAGATTGGTGAGAATTTTTTAGTTGCCACATCACACCAGATTTTAGCAACCAATTATGTCCCCCACACTATTTCTCTTCCTCCTTCAAATCTGCTCCTTCCTTTTTGTACCCCTTTCCCTCTCTTTTTTCTCCCTTCTCTTATTTTCTCTTTACTGGTCTTTCTGTCTGTTTTCTTGTCATGGCAGCATTAGTGTTTTATGTATATGTTTCTTAATTATGCTGATTATCATTTTAATGACCTAGAAAAAATAACAACAAAATTCATATGGAAGAATAAAAGGTCAAGAATTGCAAGGGAACTAATGAAAAAAAACTCAGAGGAAGGTGGTCTAAGTGTACCTGATCTAAAGCTATATTATATAGCAGCAGTCACCAAAACCATTTGGTATTGGCTAAGAAATAGACCGGTAGATCAGTGGAACAGATTAGATACAAAGGACAAAAAAGGGTACATCTATAGCAATCTAATCTTTGACAAACCCAAAGATTCCAACATTAGGGATAAAAATTCATTATTCGGAAAAAACTGTTGGGAAAACTGGAAATTAGTATGGCAGAAATTAGATATGGATCCACACTTAACACCATATACCAAGATAAGATCAAAATGGGTCCATGATTTAGGCATAAAGAGGGAGATAATAAATAGATTAGAGGAACAGAGGATAATCTACCTCTCAGACTTGTGGAGGAGGAAGGAATTTATGACCAGAGGAGAACTAGAGATCATTATTGATCACAAAATAGAAGATTTTGATTACATCAAACTAAAAAGTTTCTGTACAAATAATACTAATGCAAACAAGATTAGAAGGGAAGTAACAAATTGGGAAAATATTTTTAAAAACAAAGGTTCTGACAAAGGTCTCATTTCCAAAATATATAGAGAACTGACCATAATTTATAAGAAACCGAACCATTCTCCAATTGATAAATGGTCAAAGGATATGAACAGACAATTCTCAGAGGAAGAAATTGAAACTATATCCACTCACATGAAAGAGTGTTCCAAATCACTACTGATCAGAGAAATGCAAATTAAGACCACTCTGAGATACCACTACACACCTGTCAGATTGGCTAAGATGACAGGAACAAATAATGACAAATGTTGGAGGGGATGTGGGGAAATTGGGACACTAATACATTGCTGGTGGAGTTGTGAAAGAATCCAGCCATTCTGGAGAGCAATCTGGAATTATGCCCAAAAAGTTATCAAACTGTGCATACCCTTTGACCCAGCAGCGCTACTACTGGGATTATATCCCAAAGAAATACTAAAGAGCGGAAAGAAACATATATGTGCCAAAATGTTTGTGGCAGCTCTTTTTGTTGTAGCTAGAAACTGGAAGATGAATGAATGTCCATCAGTTGGAGAATGGTTGGGTAAATTGTGGTATATGAAGGTTATGGAATATTATTGCTCGGTAAGAAATGACCAGCAGGAGGAATACAGAGAGGCCTGGAGAGACTTAAATCAACTGATGCTGAGTGAAATGAGCAGAACCAGAAGATTACTGTACACTTCAACAACAATACTGTATGAGGATGTATTCTGATGGAAGTGGAAATCTTCAACATAAAGAAGATCCAACTCACTTCCAGTTGATCAATGATGGACAGAGGTAGCTACACCCAGAGAAGAAACACTGGGAGGGGAATGTAAATTGTTAGCACTAATATCTGTCTGCCCAGGTTGCATGTACCTTCGGATTCTAATGTTTATTGTGCAACAAGAAAATGATATTCACACACATGTATTGTACCTAGACTATATTGTAACACATGTAAAATGTATGGTATTGCCTGTCGTCGGGGGGAGGGAATAGAGGGAGGGGGGGTAATTTGGAAAAATGAATACAAGGGATAATATTATAAAATATATATATATATATATATATATATATATATAAAATAAAAAAAAGAAAAAAAATTATGCTGATTATCATTATGATAATTTCATTACTTATAATTAGATGTGACAGGTCCTGATAATTTAATTTTTTTCCTTGTTAGTTTTTTCTCTTGTTTTTTTTCCTCACAAATATGGGTTGGTTTTTTGTTTTTTTTTTTTTTTTTTTTTTTTTTACAATTTGACATCTAAGTCAAGGATTTATCTTTGTTATTCTTTTTTTTTTTAATCTTTGGTTTGATTGATTAGTTCAGTTGGTTTTTGATTTTTCATTTCCTTATGTTATTACTTTTTCTATATTCTTCACAAATTTTTGTTCTTTCCTATAGTCTTTAGATGTAATCTTAGCTAGGAGATTCAGCATTTTTACCTTTTCATTTTTGGTTGATATAGGCATTAATTGCTGCAAATTTTCTTATAAAACAAATTTAACAACACCAACCATTCAAATAGGTTGTGTCTATGTTTTCACTGTCTTTAAAAATGGTCTGTTATTTTTTTCTAGATTTCCTTCCTTGTCTAATTATATCCAGATAAGTGAATATGATTTTTTAATTGTTTTTTTTCACTGGGAAAGGGAACTTCTAGCAAAAGAAATTTCCTCCACCAGTTGAAAAAAGGTAACTGTTCTGCTACTTTTTAGAAAATTGCAATTAAAGGACCCTACCACCTTCAGAAAAGCAACTTCTGAAAAAAGACTGAAGGGCAGAGTCAGCTATACTCTTTTTGGGCATAAAAACCAAAATTCACCCAGAAGCCAGTAGTAAATTGAAACTCCATTTAGTCACACACTGTTTCTTGCCAGGTACAGTACCTAGTGCAATGAATCCTAAGATCTCACTTTTGAAGGTCACTTCTTGGCCTCCCTGGTTTTGATACTGCTCCCCCTTATTTCATCTGGCTTTTTCAACTGTATGAACCATTGGACCAAAATCCTGCTCTCTGTTCATATTTCAGTTGTGACTTCTATCTATCTGCACAGGAAAATGTCTCACCACCAACCCTCCCTTAGGATCTCTTCTTTTTCCTCATGTCTCTCCCCAAACTAGAGAGATTCAATCAGCATAATGGAGCTAACATAGTCAGACCTAAATTTTCCTCAGAAATGGTCTCAGCATAAGCACTGGATGAAGATAGCATTCCATTATCATCTTCTGTGTTCCAGGGAATGCAGAATAAGTTGGTTGAAACATCATCAGTACTTGTGTGGGAGCACACTAAAGTCCCCTGGTTTGATAAGCCTCGGTTTGATATAGAAAGGTACAAATTACTTGAAATATATAAGGGGGGGGCGGAGCCAAGATGGTGGAGAAGGCACACGTGAGAATCTGAGCTCCTCTCACTCTCATTACCAATTTTTATTTTTTTTTTAATTTTTATTTTATTTTATAATTATAACATTTTTTGACAGTACATATGCATGGGTAATTTTTTTACAACATTATACCTTGCACTTACTTCTATTCAGATTTTTTCCCTTCCTCCCCCAACCCCCTCCCCCAGATGGCAAGCAGTCTTATATATGTTAAATATATTACAGTATATTCTAGATACAATATATGTGTGTAGAACCGAATTTTTTGTTGCACAGGAAGAATTGGATTCAGAAGGTAAAAATAACAGTTTACATTCATTTCCCAGTGTTCCTTTTCTGGATGTAGCTGGTTCTGTCCATCATTAATCAATTGGAATTGGATTAGCTCTTCTCTATGTTGAAGAAATCCACTTCCATCAGCATACATCCTCGTACAGTATCATTGTTGAAGTGTATAATGATCTTCTGGTTCTGCTCGTTTCACTCAGCATCAGTTGATGTAAGTCTCTCCAAGCCTCTCTGTATTTCTCCTGTTGGTCATTTCTTACAGAACAATAATATTCCATAACATTCATATACCATAGTTTACCCAACCATTCTCCAATTGATGGACATCCATTCATCTTCCAGCTTCTAGCCACTATGAAAAGGGCTGCCACAAACATTTTGGTACATACAGGTCCCTTTCCCTTCTTTAGTATTTCCTTGGGATATAAGCCCAGTAGTAGTATGGCTGGGTCAAAGGGTATGCACATTTTGATAACTTTTTGGGCATAATTCCAGATTGCTCTCCAGAATGGTTGGATTCTTTCACAACTCCACCAACAATGCATCAGTGTCCCAGTTTTCCCACAGCCCCTCCAACATTCATCGTTATTTGTTCCTGTCATCTTAGCCAATCTGACAGGTGTGTAATGATACCTCAGAGTTGTCTTAATTTGCATTTCTCTGATCAATAGTGATTTGGAACATTCTTTCATATGAGTGGAAATAGTTTTAATTTCATCATCTGAAAATTGTCTGTTCATATCCTTTGACCATTTATCAATTGGAGAATGGCTTGATTTCTTATAAATTAAAGTCAATTCTCTGTATATTTTGGAGATGAGGCCTTTATCAGAACCTTTAACTGTAAAAATGTTTTCCCAATTTGTTACTTCCCTTCTAATCTTGTTTGCATTAGTTTTGTTTGTGCAGAAACTTTTTAATTTGGTGTAATCAAAATGTTCTATTTTGTGATCAATAATGGTCTCTAGTTCTCCCTTGGACACAAACTCCTTCCTCCTCCACAAGTCTGAGAGGTAAACCATCCCATGTTCCTCCAATTTATTTATGATTTCGTTCTTTATCCCTAAATCTTGGACCCATTTTGATCTAATCTTAGTATGTGGTGTTAAATGTGGGTCCATGCCTAGTTTCTGCCATACTAATTTCCAGTTTTCCCAGCAGTTTTTGTCAAATAATGAATTCTTATCCCAAAATTTGGGATCTTTGGGTTTGTCAAAGATTAGATTGCTATTTTTATTCACTATCTTGCCCTGTGAACCTAACCTATGCCACTGATCAACTAGTCTATTTCTTAGCCAATACCAAATGGTTTTGGTGACTGTTGCTTTATAATATAGCTTTAAATCAGGTACACTTAGACCACCTTCCTCTGACTTTTTTTTCATTAGTTCCCTTGCAATTCTCGACCTTTTATTCTTCCATATGAATTTTGTTGTTATTTTTTCTAGGTCATTAAAATAGTTTCTTGGGAGTCTGATTGGTATAGCACTAAATAAATAGATTAGTTTGGGGAGTATTGTCATCTTTATTATATTCGCTCGGCCTATCCAAGAACACTGAATGTCTTTCCAATTATTTAAATCTGACTTTATTTTTGTGGCAAGTGTTTTGTAATTTTGCTCATATAATTCCTGACTCTCCTTTGGTAGATATATTCCCAAATATTTTATACTATCCACTGTTATTTTGAATGGTCATTACCAATTTTTAAAATCAGCCTCAAATATCGCGCTAGACCAATAAGGTTCATGAAGATTGGAAGTACAACAACTCACCAGCTGAAGATTATCTGGAATAGTGCCAGAAAAGGTTTGACCTGACTGATGGGAGCAGACCTGGGCAGGGCAGGGATAGAATTGGGAGCAGGGTGGCCTCTGCATTGGAAGGTTTACATAGAGCTCTCTGCCATAGCCTGACTGCTTTGCTTTGGTCGCAGAGTAGTGGACCAGCAGAGAAGTTGGAGCCTAGGGTAGAGGGTACATGGAGGGATGCCAGAGCCTGAGAGGATCTGACTGTACCCACCGAGGACCGGAAGTGACTCAGTGCAGACCATAACACACTTCTTCACAGCATTCTGCAGCTAGGGGCTCTAGTTGGGGGGCAGTCACAAACCTGCATGATAGGAGCACAGCCTGGGGAGCCTCTCATCTACACAGTGAGGGGCTCAGCCGGGGGTAATGGAATCTCCCCAGATTGCTGTGCTCCCCAGGCAGAGACACTTCAGGTATGGTGAGGGATAGGGCAACCTCTAACACTCAAAGTGGCCATTTGTGAGGGGGGCAGTGATACTTTTGCTGCTTAACCTCTAGCCCCAAAGTAGTTGCTAATCCTCACAGTGGGTCTCCTGGCAGGGCACTTACACAGCCCAGCCCTTGTTACCCAGGCCTATTCACTTCCCTGTGGAGCTCTTCTCAGAGCCCTTCTGCAGCTGGGCTGTTCCTTGCAACCCACTGAGAGGACAGTTACTGTCCATATACCCATCCTTGCTCTGCAGAGGAATCTGGTAACCTCCTTGCCCTGAAGGCAGACCTTGAAGGCTTTTTAAAAAATAAGTAAATATATGAAGAAAATATTGATAGCTTCTGTACAGAAAGAGAGTGGGTTTCCAACCCCAAGAAGACTAATAGCAAACAGCCTCCAGACAATACCCCAAATAACACTCTTCTAAAAGAGACTATTAAAAATCTCAAAAGAGAGTTAGAAGAAAAATGGGAAAAGGAAAGAGAAGTTATGCAAGAGAGTAACAACCTCCTGAAATGTGAATTGAAAAAGGTAAATAACTTCCTGAAATATGAATTGGAAAAGGTAAAGAATTCAGAGGAAGTGCAGGGAAATAGAATTAGGGAATTGGAAAAGGTGAAGAAATCACAGGAAAGTAGGATTTGTGAATTTGAAAAGATAAAAGAATTCCCAAGAAAGTAGGATTTGTGAATTGGAAAAAGAAAATAACTCCCTAAAAAACAAATTTAGTGAAATAGGAAAAAATTCCATAGAGCAAAACAACTCATTTAAAAACTCAATTGTACATATACAAAAAGAAGTTTAAAAAAACCTAATGAAGAAAATAACTCATTAAAAATCAGAACTGAACAAATAGAAATGAATGATTCATTGAGACACCAAGAATCAGTCAAGCAAAACCAAAAAAAAAGGAAAATCTGGAGAAAAATTACAAATATCTACTTGGCAAAACAACAGACCTGGAAAATAGATCTAGGAGAGATAATATGAAGATTATTGGACTTCCCAAAAATTATGATGAAAAAAAAGAGCCTAGATACTATTTTACAGGAAATCATCAAAGAGAACTGCCCAGAGGTAATAGAAACAGAAGGTAAAATTGGCATTGAAAGAATTCATTGAACACCTTCTGAAAAAGACCCTAAAAAAAAAAAAACCCACGGAACATTGTGGCCAAATTTCAACTATCAGACTAAGGAAAAAATATTACAAGCATCCAGGAAAAAAACAATTCAAATACCAAGGTGCCACAATAAGGATCACTCAAGATCTGGCTGCCTCTACATTAAAGGATCAAAGGGCCTGGAATCTGATATTCTGAAAGGCAAAAGAACTTGGAATGCAGCCAAGAATAAACTACCCAGCTAAGTTTAGCATTTTCTTCCGTGGAAGAAGATGGACATTTAATGAAACAGATGAATTCCATTTGTTTCTAAGGAAAAAACCAGATCTAAACAAAAAATTTGATCTCCAATCATAAGACTCAAGAGAAGCAGAAAAAGGTATAAGGAACTCCTGAGAACTGTATTTCTGTTGCAGATATACATAAAGTCCACATGTATAATTTGATTTTACTGATATAACAAAAAAAAAGTGAAGTATAAATGAAAGGGGATAGTGTCAGAAAAAGGGAAAAGGGGAGATAAAAAGAGGGAAACTACATCCCATGAAGAGGCAAAGAAAACCTATTATATCTGAGGGAAGTTAGAGAAGGGGAGGAACATTGTGTGAACCTTATTCTCATCAGAATTAGCTCAAAGAGAAAATTAATTGACATATTGGTTTTACAGAAATTTCTCTCTCACCTCATTAAAAAGGGGGAGAAGAAAAGGGAAAAGGAAAAGAGTAATAAGGGAAGGGTACAAGAAGGGGAAAGGGATTTAAAGGGAGGGGGGAGGGATACTAAAGAGGGAGGGCTGCGTGATGCAAGTGGGGCTCATAAATTTAATACTGGGGAAGGAGTTTGGGGGGGGGCAAGGGAAAAAAGCATAATCTGGGGATAATATGATGGCAGGAAACACAGAATAAGTCATTTTAACTGTAAATGTGAATGGGATGAACTTTCCCATTAAGCAGAGGTGGATAGTACACTGGATCAAAAGTCAGAACCCTACAATATGTTGTTTACAGGAAACACATTTAAAGCAGGGAGATACATACAGAGTAAAGGTAAAAGGCTGGAGCAGAATCTATTATGCTTCAAGTGAAGTCAAAAAAGCAGGGGTAGCCATCCTTAGATCAAGCAAAAGCAAAAATTTATCTAATCAAAAGAGATAAGGAAGGAAACTATATCTTGCTAAAGGGTAGCATAGGCAATGAAACAATTTCAATACTAAATATGTATGCACCAAGCATCTAACTTCCTAAAGGAGAATTTAAGAGAGTTGCAAGAAGAAATAGACAACAAAACTATGATAGTGGGAGATCTCAACCTTGTACTCTCAGAATTAGATAAATCAAACCACAAAACAAATAAGAAAAAAATTAAAGAGGTAAATAAAATATTAGGAAAACTAGGTATGGTAGATCTTTGGAAAAAACTGAATGGTGACAGAATGTAGTATACTTTCTTCTCAGAAGTTCATGAAACCTATACAAAAATTGACCATATATGAGGACATAAAGATCTCAAAATTAAATGCAAGAAGGCAGAAATAGTAAAGGCTTTCTTTTCAGATCACAATGCAATAAAAACTACATTCAACAAAAAGTTAGGGGTAAATAGATCAAAAAGTAATTGGAAACTAAATAATCATATCTTAAAGAATGATTGCATGAAACAGCAAATTTTAGACACAATAATTTCACTCAAGATAATGACAATGATAAGACATTATACCAAAGTTTTGTGGGATGCATCTAAAGTGGTAATAAGGGGAAATTTTATATCTTTAGAGGCTTACTTGAAGAAAATAGAGAAAGAGAAGATCAATGACTTGGGCTTACAACTTAAAAAGCTAGAAAAGACCAAATTAAACCCCCCCAATCAAATACTAAACTTGAAATTCTAAAATTAAAAAGAGAAATTAATAATATTGAAAGTAAAAAAAAAACTATTGAACTAATAAATAAAACTAAGAGTTGGTTTTATGTAAAAAAAAATAGATAAATCTTTGATAAATCTGATTAGAAAAAGGAGAAAGGAAAATCATATTGTTAGTCTTTAAAAATGAAAAGGGAGAACGTTCCACTAATGAAGAGGAAATTAGAGAAATAATGAGTTACTTTGCCCAACTTTATGCTAATAAATTTGAAAACCTAAGTGAAATGGATGACTACCTCCTAAAATATAGGCTTCCCAGATTAACAGAGGAGGAAGTAAATTGCTTAAGTAGTCCCATTTCAGAAAAAGCTATTAATCAACTCCCTAAGAAAAAATCTACAGGACCAGATGGATTTACATGTGAATTCTTCCAAACATTCAAAGAACAATTAGCTATATAAACTATTTGAAAAAATAGGGAATGAAGGAGTCCTACCAAATTCTTTTTATGACACAAACATAGTACTGATACCCAAACCAGGTAGGTTGAAAACATAGAAAGAAAACTATAGACCAATCTCCCTAATGAATATTGATGCTAAAATCTTAAATAAGATATTAGCAAAAAGACTACAGAAAATCATCCCCAGGATAATACATCATGATCTAGTAGGATTTATACCAGGAATGCAGGGCTGGTTCAATATTAGGAAAACTATCAGTATAATTGGCCATATTAATAACCAAATTAGCAAAAATCATATGATCATCTCAATAGATGCAGAAAAACATTTGATAAAATCCAACATCCATTTCTATTAAAAAAAAAACAAACAAACACTTGAGAGTATAGGAGTAAATGGACTTTTCCTTAAAATAATCAGTAGCATCTATTTAAAACCATCAGTAAGCATCATATGTAATGGGGATAAACTGCAACCATTTCCAGTAAAATCAGGAGTGAAACAAGGTTGCCCACTATCACTATTACTATTCAATATTGTATTAGAAATGCTAGCTTTAGCAATAAATGGAGAAAGAGATTAAAGGAATTAGAGTAGGTAATGAAGAAACCAAATTATCACTCTTTGATGATGATATGATCGTATACTTAGAGAACCCCAAAGATTCTACTAAATAGCTATTAGAAATAATCTACATCTTTAGTAAAGTTGCAGGATACAAAATAAACCCATATAAATCATCAGCATTCTTATAGGTCACTAACAAAATCCAACAGTTAAGAGTTACAACGAGAAATTCCATTTAAAGTAACTACCCATAGTATAAAATATTTAGGAATCTATCTGCCAAGGGAAAATTAGAAGCTATATGAGCAAAACTACAAAACACTTTCCACACAAATTAAGTCTGATCTAAACACTTGGAAAAATATTAAATGTTCTTGGATAGGGCAAGCAAATATAATAAAGATGACAATACTACCTAAACTAATCTATTTATTTAGCGCTATACCAATCAGAAACTATTCCAAAAAACTATTTTAATGACCTAGAAAAAATAACTACAAAGTTCATATGGAAAAACAAAAGATCAAGAATTTCAAGGGAATTTATGGGGAAAAAAAATCAAATGAAGGTGGCCTAGCTGTACCAGATCTAAAATTATATTATAAAGCAGCGGTAACCAAAACCATTTGGTATTGACTAAGAAATAGACTAGTTGATCAGTGGAATAGGTTAGGTCCAAAAGACAAAATAATTAATAACTTTAATAATCTAGTGTTTGACAAACCCAATGACCCCAACTTTTGGGATAAGAACTCAATGTTTGACAAAAATTACTGGGAAAATTGGAAATTAATATGGCAGAAACTAGGCATTGACCCACACTTAACACCATACACCAAGGTCAGGTCAAAATGGGTTCATGATTTAGGCATAAAGAATGAGATTATAAATAAATTAGAGGAACATAGGATAGTTTACCTCTCAGACCTGTGGAAGAGGAATGAATTTATGTCCAAAGAAGAATTAGAGATCATTATTGATCACAAAGTAGAAAACTTTGATTATATCAAATTGAAAAGTTGTTGTACAAACAAAACTAATGCAGACAAGATTAGAAGGGAAACAATAAACTGGGAAAACATTTTTACAGTCAAAGGTTCTGATAAAGGCCTCATTTCCAAAATATATAGAGAATTGACTCTAATTTATAAGAAATCAAGCTATTCTCCAATTGATAAATGGTCAAAGAATATGAACAGACAATTCTCAGATGAAGAAATTGAAACTATTTCTAGCCATATGAAAAGATGCTCCAAGTCATTATTAATCAGAGAAATTCAAATTAAGACAACTCTGAGAATGTTGGAGGAGATGTGGGAAAACAGATACATTGTTGCTGGAATTGTGAATACATCCAGCCATTCTGGAGAGCAATTTGGAACTATGCTCAAAAAGTTATCAAACTGTGTATACCTTTTGACCCAGCAGTGTTACTACTGGGCTTATATCCCAAAGAGATCTTAAAGAAGGGAAAGGGCCCTGTATGTGCAAGAATGTTTGTGGCAGCTCTCTTCGTAGTGGCCAGAAACTGGAAACTACATGAATGCCCATCAATTGGAGAATGGCTGTTTTTAGGAGAATATCTTGAATTGCCTTATAATGGCTGAATAAATTGTGGTATATGAATATTATGATATATTATTGTTCTGTAAGAAATGACCAACAGAATGATTTCAGAAAGGCCTGGAGAGACTTACATGAATTGATGCTTAGTGAAATGAGTAGGACCATGAGATCATTGTATACTTCAACAACAATACTATATGATGATCAATTCTAATGGATGTGGCCATTTTCAACAATGAGATGAACCAAATCAGTTCCAATAGAGCAGTAATGAACTGAACCAGCTACACCCAGCAAAAGAACTCTGGGAGATGACTATGAACCACTACATAAAATATCCAATCCCTCTAATTTTGTCCACCTGCATTTTGGATTTCCTTCACAGACTAATTGTCCACTATTTCAAAGTCGGATTCTTTTTGTACAGCAAAACAGCTGTTTGGTCATGTATACATATATTGTATTTAATTTATACTTTAACATATTGAACATGTATTGTTCAACCTGCCATCTGGAGGGGGAGAGGAGGGGAAAAATTAGAACAAAAAGTTTGGCAATTGTCAATGTTATAAAATTACCCATGCATATATCTGGTAAATAAAAACTATTAAAAGAAAAAAAAAAGAAATATATAACCAGACATTTGACAGTTGTGATCTGGACAGCAAAGCTTTGATTGTTGGAAGTTGGAAGACTCTATTTCATATTCCTAGTTCTGCCACTAATTCTTTAACAACTTTTCTCATCTGTAAAAGGCTATTGTGTCATAATGTATACTAAAAACTGATATTTATGTAACACTTTGTGTGCATTCTCTCACTTGAAAATGAGCTCACACTCACATTGGAAGATTGGGGCCTCAAAGGACAAAGGACTACTGCTTCTCTCAGGGCTCTAGGTATTGATAATTATAAGGAGCTGTGATTTCAAACTGCCATGAGAGATTTAGAGCATGTTCAGATCACCTAACATGGAGGTTTCCTGTTTTTAGGAGAATATCTTGAATTGCCTTATAATGTAGTTGGGAGAAACCTCTTTTGATTGACTGAATATCTGAAAGAGACTGCATCTTTAAACTCCATGAGACTGGAACACTCATTCACACATGGCAAGGACACAATGAAGTAAACCAGTGTTGGGGATTAACTTCTTTTCCTCTTTCTTTTTAGGTCTAGTGACCCCAAAAAACAATTATAGCTTGTTTCTTTTGTTAGATATGTCCTTGTCACTTTCAGGTACAGAAGGTGAAATGCCCACTGGACCCAGAACCAACTTTGGAGTTAAGGGAAATTTGAAGCCAGAATTCTAGTCTTTTTCTTACTTTTCCTCATCTTACCCTATAGATGGTTACTATTTGATCAAATAGGTCTATATAAATATATGTAAAATTATTCTATACATATTTCTATTTATCAGTTCCTTCTCTAGATGTAGATAGCCTGTTTCTTTGTGTCCTTTATTCTTGATTTGTGTATTTATTATAATGACTTATTCTTAAAACACTTTTATCATTATGACATATAATATTCTCTTAGTTCTGCTCACTCCACTCTATTTCATGCAAGTCTTTCCATGTCTTTTGAAAATTATTGACCTTCTCATTTCTTATAGCACAGTAGTATTCCATCACAACCATATTCTGCAACTTTTTCATTCATTCTCCAGTTGATGGGGATCCCTGCAATTTCTAGTTCTTTTCTACCACAAAAAAGAGCTACTATAAACATCCTATTCACATTCAAAGTTATAATTACTATTTGTGAATTTCCCTTCATCCTATTTTTACTCAATACTTTCTCAGCCTCTTTTTTTCCTTATCCGTTACTTTATCTTCTCCCACTCCCACTCTTCCAATCCACACATCCCTCTAAAATTCCTTTATCTGACCCCCCAGTTTTCTCACCTCTCTAGATGTTCAGAAGATTTCTATACCCTTCCAAAGATACACATTATTTCCTTTTCAACCCAGATGAGAGTAAGTTTCCAACATTACCAAGCATCCGCCGCCTCCCCTACTTGCTTCCTTTGCATTAGTTCTTCCTTTCATGACCCATTTTTATAATGTAATTGTTCCCTTTCATTTTTCCTACCCAATTTTGTTTTTTAAAATCATCCCATCTAACGCAGCTTCCAGAAAATCTGCCAACCAGAAGTGATCCCAGGCTGGGGCTGTGGGCAAGAAGAGCACATGGCACGCTGGGGATGAGTCTGATACCTTCAGGGAGCAAAAAAAATTTGGAAAGAGCATGGCCAGAGATCCTATCTGTGGCTTAGAGAAGGAGAGTCCCTGAGGTTGAGCCTCAAGACAGAACTCAAAAAATAACAATAAGGAAGACTTGAGGTCTAGGGCAAGTTGATAGGATTTCTGATTGTCTGGATGAATATCCCAAAGATTACCACTCAGACAACTGATCTTCAAATATTTGTTCATCTAAGATCAAAGAAGAAAATACATATATGCAAATAAACACACAAAATAGAGTTGTGTGCTCCTGATTATGTAGCAAGCAGTGGGAGAATGCAGCTTACTTCACTCAGTTGCTGCAACTCTTGATTAACTTGCCACCAAAAAAGAAAAGAGACAGAAATTATGAGGCTGTCCCTTTTATATAAGAACTCAATTCTGGCTCAATACCTCCTGAGTCATTGGTTTTTTTGGCTGCATAGCAAATTAAAAGATTTTTTTTGTCATCACACCAGCACTAGCCCCTCAGTCACACATGATTCAAAATAGGCTTCCAAAGTTCCATATGTTGCATGAAGGTCTGGCAGAGAATATCTGCAAATGCTTTGTTTAGCCCACCAGGAAAGGCAAATTGAAGTATGCTCTAAGCACTGGGCCCCCAATGGCCAATCCTCCCATTACTTAGGTATCATTATTTCTAGTTTATAGGTAAGATAAAGTGATTTGTCTACTGTCACAAAAGTAGTAAGGGCAATATTTTGATTCCCAAGTCCAGTGTTTCAGCCACCATATCATATAGTTCTCCATAAGAGTAAAGTCTTTAAAGATATCATAAATTCTTACTCAGAATACTTGCTTTAAATGGCTAGGTTGGCTCAATGGATAGAACTCTGAACCTGAAGTCAGAAAGGCCTGTGTTCAAATTTGTTCTTGGAACTATGTTCAAAAAGTTATCAAACTGTTCATACCCTTTAATCTAATCTACTGGGTTTATATCCCAAAGAGATTTTAAAGGAGCGAAAGGGACCCACATGTGCAAAAATGTTTGTGGCAGCCCTTTTTGTAATGGCTCGAAACTAGAAATTTAATGGATGCCCATCAGTTGGAGTAATAGTATACAAATGTTAAGGAATATTATTGTTCTGTAAGAAATGACCAGCAGGATGAATACAGAGAGGATTGGAGAGACTTACATGAACTGATGCTAAATGAAATGAGCAGAACCAGATCATTATACACAGTAACAAGAAGACCACAAAATGACCAATTCTGATGGACGTGACTTTTTTTTAACAATGCAGTGACTGAGGCCAGCTCCAATTGTCTTGTGATGAGGAGAGCCATCTGCCAGAGAAAAGACTGGGAGAACTGAGTGTGGATCACAGCATTTTCACTCTTGTTGTTTGTTTGCATTTTGTTTTCTTTCCTTATTTTTTTCTTTTTTGATCTGATTTTTCTTATACAGCAAGATTATTGTATAAATATGTATACAAATATTGGATTTAACATGTATTTTAACATATTTAACATATATTGGATTACTTACCATCTGGGGAGGGGTGGAGGGAAGGAGGAGGAAATTTTTGAACACAAGATTTTGCAAAGATCAATGTTGAAAAATTATCTATGCATATGTTTTGGAAATAAAAAGTTTTAATTAAAAAAAATTTGTCTTTAGATATTAACTAATTGTTTGACTAGATAAGTCACTTAACTCCCTTGCCTTAGCTTCCCTCTCTGTAAAAGGAGTATATTATAACACTGACTACTTTGGCTCCTATTGCCTTAATTAAGGTCAGTTTATATTTCACCATTCTCCCTAAGTTCTCATGTATCCTTAAGATGAATTATGGGTATTTAGATTTTCTGCAAATGACTCTGGATCCCAGTAATGTTGTTCCCTCAGTTGTAAGAAATGTCTTCCTTTACCCCAGGTCCACTAACCACGAATAATCAAAAATGCTTTTACACAGAAATATTTACTTCAAAAGATAATCATAAATATACAAAGTTATTGTCTCAATTCATGGGACTTATAACTCTCCCTTTCCTCCTTACACCACTTCAGTCTCTAGGGAGTAGAAGAAAATTTAGTTTATAGCTTAGCTCATTTCCTATAAAGCACAGTGCTAGTTCCAAATCCACAATCCCTTTGGGCCTGAGTCCCAAGCACCCCTGGCTTCTCAAGGCTTCCATCCTGAGCTGGCTGACTGTGCCATCCTGCTTGCAATCTTGGCTGCAAGATCTTCCAGGCCATGGGATCACCAGGGCACCTAGAAAGTAAGAAGGACAAACAACATAGAAGGGAAGCAAATGCCTTCAGATCCATCGAAGACAAACAACACAAAGCAGAAGTCCACACTCCCGGTCCATTTCTTATGCCAGAGGAAGGAAGTCTTCCCCCTCTCCTGAGTTCTGTTAATGGCTCTTATACTGCAGTTGAACTGTGAACTTTACTCTAAATGGTGCAGGAAGAAAAAGTCTAAAAGAAGAGAGATTGATTCAGTTTCAACAATTTTAAAGATACTGGTGACCAATAAAAAGAAGCTAGATCCACTCACATGTAAGGAATGTGGGTGGCTCCATGTTGGGCAACTTGGACATGTTCTAAAGGACCTTCAGGTTTCCTACATTTTTGGCAAAGTAGGTATGACCTGACAAGCTTGGGTTACACCTGAAATGCTTTTTATGAAACAGCTAGATATCTCAGTGGATAGAGCACTGGATTTGAAATCAGGAAGACCTGATTCTATCCTCTAACATTTGCTAGCTGTGTGATTCTGAGCAAATTACTTAGTCTATTTGCCTTAGTTTTCTCATTTGTAAAATGGGAATAATTAAAGTGTTTATCTCCTAGGGTTATGGTATGAATCAAATGATGTAATATTTGTAAAGTGCTATGTAAACCTCAAGATCCTGTATAAGTGCTAACTATTATTATTGTTACAATCTCTCTTTTCATGGGTAAGGAAAGAATATAATTCCTCCCATGCCAAAAAAAATACTTTTTATTTCTAAAAAAGCCTAGTATTATAAAAATAAGTGCCAATCTAACTTACTATGTGCTGGCACTACATCCCTATATGAGTGATGACTGAGTGTTGCCTTTTGCCAATATGTAGTGGCAGATTCTAGTGACATGTAGGTGGTGTAGTAAATAGAGCATTAGACTTCAAGTCAGGACGATATTAGTTCAAATCTTACCTCAAACAATTTGGACAACAAGCAAACTATGTCCAAAGTACTATAAAACTATGCGTGCTCCCTTGCAATACTACTACTATGTCTATATCCCAAAAACATCAAAGAAAAAGGAAAAGGACTTCTATATACAAAAATATTTGTAGCACCTTTTTTGTGATGACAAAGAATTGGAATTTGAGGGAATGCTATCAATTGGGGAATGAATGAAAAATTGCAATATATGATTGTAAAAGAACACATGTGCTATAAGATATGATGAGGAAGATAGTTTCAGAAAAATCTGGGAAGGCTTACAGGAACTGATGCAAAGTGAAGTTAGCAGAACCAGAACATTGCACATGGTAACAATGGTAATAGCAATGTTGTTACAATTATCCACTGGGAAAGACTTAGATATTCTGATAAAGGAAATGATCCAAAAGAATTCCAAAGAACCCAAGATGAAAAATACTCTCCATTTCCAGAGAGAGAGATCTGATGAATGATGGATTCAAATTGAAGCAAACTCTTTTTAACTTTATTTTTCTTATTTTTTCTTTGTGGGTTTTTTTTTTGCAACATGGCTAATATGAAAATATATTTTTCATCACTTCATATGTATAATTGATATAAGATTGCTTGCTTTCTCCAAGTATAGTGATGGAACAGGAGATAGTTCATATTTTTCTAAGAATGAATGTTAAAAGTTTTTACATATATTTAAGAAATAGTTAAATAAAAATATATTGGATGAAAGAAATCTGGCTTTAGACACTTGCTGTTTATGTGACCCTGGACAACTCTCTTTCTATTTGCTTCACTTTTCTCATCTTTGACACAAAGATAATAATGGCACCTACCTTTCAGGGTTGCTAAGATAATATTTGTAAAGTTCTTTGTAAAACTTTAAAACATTTTCTCTCTCCCTCCCCCTCTTTTCCTCCTTCCTCTCCCCATCTCCCTCTCCCTCTCTCCTTTTCTTTCTCCCTTTCCTCCCTATTTTCATCCCTCCCTCTCCTTCCCTCCCCCTTTTTCTTTATATGCATGTATATATATACACATATGTTATTATAGTGTTTAATTAGAAAGAAATTCAACACAATACAAAGTAGGAATAACATAAGTGACAGATTTTAAAAAGTAATGAGTTAAGGAAGAAAATGAGTCAAGTAGAGAAATATATATATGAATAGAGAGAGGCAGTCCCAGTCAGAGTACAATGTGGCTATAAGCATTATTTTTCAGTTTTTGCTTATGGAAAAAAGATGTGAGAATCATGAATGTTTAGTGAGGTGACTAGGGATGCAGGGAAGGTGGCAGAAGGCATTTGCTGAGATTAGCCAAAGGGACTGGCAAGGCCATCTCTTTAATTAGGGTAAGTGGAAGCTATAACAGCTGGAGAAAGCAGACCCGGAGCCTTTGATGCCAAACTTGGCTCCAGTCTCAGAGTCATCCCAAAAGACATCAGTATCCAAGAAAAATTCATAAAATCAAAGACTTTGAAAGCTAGAGGGACCTTAGAAATCATCTAGTTTAACCCTCATATTTTATAAATAAGGAAACTGGGATTCAAAGAAGTTGTTATTTATTGAAGGTCATAGTCAGAAGCAAATGTAAGAAAACAAAAACCAAAACAAAACAAACCAGAAAACCATGTCTCCTGTTCATAGTTTAACTCTTATTTCCATTTCATCATATGAGTTTGTTTATGTGACATTGTCACAGAATCTAATGAATCTTTTGCTGTTGTTCAGTCATTTTCAGTCAAGTTCAAGCCTTCATGGCCCCATTTGGAGTTTTCTTGGCTAAGTTACTGGAGAGATTTGCTATTTCCTTTTCCAGATCATTTTGCAAATGAAAAACTGAGGTAAACTGGATTAAACAAATTGCCCAGAGTCACACAGTTACTAAGTATCAGAGGTCATATTTGGGCATGGGGCTTCCTAACTCTCAGGCCTGGCATTCTATCTCCTGGACACCTAGATGCCTAATATGGACCAGACTGATAATACCTTTTTCCATATCCTCAACAAGCAATTGTGTAGCTTCTTCACAAAGATTTCCCGTGAGGAGAAACCCACCATCTTTTAAGTCAAACCATTCAATTTTTGGTTAGCCACAATTATGACAAAGGTTTTCCTTATCTACTAGTTCCAACTATTGGTGGGCCCAAGAGATTGGGCCTCTCCCTTTTCATTAAGGATCCCATCTACTCTGATCTTATGCACATAGTCTAGACTAGGTTGTTCTAAAAGAGCCTCACAATTTAAAAGCAGTTTAAACTCTTTTCTCTTACTCTTTAGCTATTACACCCACCAGCTTGGTATCCCAGGGAGAAATTTTTTTTCCCCTTAAGCTTAGGTTTAGCTAAAAGAGAGTTACTCAACATCCAATATGATTAAGGTAAAAGACAAAAGGCCCTTGCAAGAGTATACAAATAAAAACTTAAACAAATGACAGTAATTACTACTGCCATACTCTACTGGGAGGTTGAGACTTAAACACTAAAATATTAAGTAGTTTTTAGAACTGATGAATAGGCATTTTTACCTCGGCTCTGTACTATCTCCCTCAAAATCCGTATATTCTGACAAGCCAGGCCAGGAGTTGGTTCTCTCCCTGCCAGTAGTGTCCCATCTAATTCAACAACTCTCTCTGATGCAGGTAGCTGATAAAGGGACCCAAAGTCTCCAAACTCATAAGTCTGCCTCCAACACTAGATACCTTCATCTCTCAGAATCCTTGTTGAGTCACCTATATTCACAAAACACAAAACAGAAAAGACAGTCAGGGGCTCCAAGACATAAGCTCACCTCACCTAACTGAGTGTCTTCCCAAGCTATCATATAGTGGAAATCTCTAATTCTGCATGGTAGGGGAAGAGCAGCCACTTTCTCCCCTACTCCTTCCAAGGATAGATCCTTAATGAAGCTTGACATCTACAAAAATAGATCCTTAATGAAGCTAAACTTGACATCTACAAAGAGGAATAAAAGAGACACATAAGGGCAGGTTACTGTCTTTTAAATACTTACTGAGTCAGTCAGTGGCTCTTCCTGATCTGTTCCCAATAAAGAGATTGCTTAGTCATCACCAAAGTATTCAAGTCCTTCATTGCTGAGTTATACATGGCTAGCGCAAAGTAGTCAGGAAGAGCCCCAAAGCAATCAAGCCCTGAGACATCTGGCTGACTGGAGGCGGGTAGGGCAACTCACAGGCCTATCCTGCCTAATTAAAGCCTAAATTTATTTCCCCTCAGCTTCTTTTGCTTCAGGCTTAACCCTCAAGGAACAAGCAGAATAAGTCTAGTCCTTTTCCCATATTACAACCTTTCAAAGACTTAAAGACAAATTTCATGTCTCATCTAAATCATGTTTTCCTCCCGCATCCCCATTTCCTTCAACAAGAACCCATATGGCTTATTCCACAGTCCTTTTACCAGCCTAATCTTCTTCTGCACATGCTACATTGTTTCTGCATTTTTCTTACAATGTGGTTCCCAGAACTGAACAGAGTCTACCACATGTGTACTGGACAAGGGAGGATAGAGTGACACTATTCGCTCTTTCATTGCAAAGACAATGCCTTTCTTAAGACAGCCTAGGACAACAATAGGTTGATTTGTTTTTGACTGTCAAGACACACTGTTGATTTACAGTAAGTTTGAAGTCCCCTAAGCCCCTCTCAAGATCTTTCTCACAGCTTATCAGGGAAGATGAAATGTTCCTTGAAAAAATGGGGGAGGAAGGGAATTTTAAAGGGGAAAAAAGGAATCTCATAAAGCAGAAGTGAGTCCTATCAGGAGACTGGAGAGTAGACAAATGTGACATAGAGAAGAGAAGAGGGAGCTTTGTAACACTTGTGAAGCTTTTTCCATAGGAAATTGAAATGAACCCTCTGTAGAAAAAGTAGTTTCTTGCTCTTCACTTTATGATGAAGTATTCCTGCTTCTAAGTATTCCTGCAAGAATTATCCAGTATTGGTCAAAGGAGGAAGTGATGAGCAGTAGTATCTGGCAGCTACTTGCTAGGAAGCTGGAATTAACCACCATACCCCAGCCTGAATAATTTCTCCTCCAACCCCTTGCTTCTCAGTTCCCTTTTATGTTTTCCATTTGAATGTAAACTTCTTGGGGATAGGAACTATCATTCTTAGGTCATGTTTTTGTTTTCTTAGAGCCTGGGACATTCAAAATGCTTAATTAATGTTTGTTGCTTACTGTCTAATGAGGGAGTTACATATCAAGCCAACATGAACAATAGGGAAATATTTCCTATTCCAAAGCATAAATCCAAGAAGTCATTTTCACACTCTGGCTCCAAACTCTTTTCCAACACTCCTTTTAGTACACTCTATAATCCAAAAAGATTATACTTTTATTCTGGACCTGACCAGCCAAATTGGCCTTCTTGCTGGTTTCAACATCTGACTATTTTTTCTCTTTTATCTTTTCATAGGCTCACTGAAAAGTCTTCTCTTCATCCCCACTTCTGGAATCCTTAGCTTCTTTCAAAGTTCAACTGCGAGTGCCTTATCCCCCAACATTAACCTTTATTTACTTGATATAAACTTATGTATGTATGTCCTATCTCCTCCAAAGGAACGTAAATGCTTCAATGCTAGGGAGTGTTTCATTTCTATCTTTGTATTTCCAATGCTTAGTATAGTACTTGGAACATCACAGGTGCTTATGCATTAATTGATTTATTGAACACATAAAGAGTCACTTCAAATCTTTTCAAATCTAATGATTATCTCTAGTGATTCTTTTTTTTTTTTTTTTTCTTTGAGGCTGGGGTGATTTGCCCAGGGTCACACAGCTAGGAAGTGTTAAGTGTCTGAGATCAAATTTGAACTCGGGTCCTCCTGAATTCAAGGCTGGTGCTCTATCCATTGCGCCCCCTAGCTGCCCCCTCTCTGGTGATTCTTATGGGAACAAATGATATCACTGGAAGAAACTTGGAAAGCATTTCTAGGCATTTTGAAGTCCTAGACAAAAAAAAAAAATAATAATAATAAAAAATAAAAAATAAATTTAAGAAAGTCAGGTAAATCTTTCATCACTGCTGCAGATTAAAGGTTTCAAAAGATAAAGGTGGATTTAAGAAGTAAATAGTTGATTAAAAATATGGCATTTGAGAAGGATATTTGCATTTTTTTTTACCATGACTCAAAGCATAGGACTGACATGCATCTAACAAGGATGGGTAAAAAAAAAATCTCTCCCCAGAAATTTCTGAATCTGATTAACAAGGTTTTAAATTCAAAATGGAAATATTCATTGGAAATGGAAAGAAAATGTCAGAGTCCACAGAATATATAATGTACAATATTGGGACAAGTATATCAGTTAAAAGGCCAAATAATCCATAGGTGACTACTTTTTTCAGTTTATATTTTTAAAATGTATTACTTGTCTACTTTGTGTTAAGCATTGAAGATACAAAAGTAAAAACAAAACCTCCCTCATTGTCCAAGAACTTATGAATTATTAAGGAGACACAGCATATATAAGCCAAAAAAAAAAAAAGTATAGTACAAGAACACTGAAGAAGAAGAAAACATTACTAATTGTGAGAATCTGAGACAATGTCCCAGAAGACATTATATATGAATTGAGTTTTGAAGGAAAACAAGGGTCTTGAGAAGAGAAGTTGAGAACAGACTCTATTCAGCATGGAAAATGGATTGTGCATATACATGAAAGCAGGAAATAGAATATTGAATTCAAAAAATGGACTGGTACTCCAAGCTAGTTGGAATACATTTATGAAGTATGAAATATCCCTATAAAAATAGGAACCAGGGATATTAAAAGATCTTTAGTACCAAGTTAATACATTTGAATTTTACCCTTCAGGTAATACAGAGTCATTGAAGGTTTTGGAGTGGAGAAGTGAAATTATCAGATCTGGAAGAGAGGTAGCGAAGTGTGCCCTCAGTTATTTATACTAAAATTCCCCCAAAAATAGATGGATTATATATTACAATACAAAAAGATAAATTCATTGAAGCATATTTTTACTTTATTTCTCTTGCTTTTTTTCCACAACATGGCTAATATGGAAATGTGTTTTACATGACTTTATATGCATAATGAGTATCACATTGCTTGCTCCCACATAGGTGGGAGAAGAGGTAAAGAGAAGTAGATATCTGAAAATCAAAATTTAAAAATGAATGTTCAAAGTAAATAAATAAGCAGAAATATAAAGTATATTTCACAGATATCACTGAAATTTTGTGAGATGAAACCAATGGCTATAATATATATGTCACTGACAAGATATATCATATTCAAAGGAAACAATAGAGAAAAGGAGAATGGAGTAGGAGTAGCATTATATATTAAGAAAATATATTAATTTGGGGAAATCTTGATATAAAGGTAGTAATGAAAATAGTGAAGAATTTTTGAGTGAGGATATTATATTATACCAATTCATCAGAAAGAAGAAATGAATAATGAGTATAAGAAACAGATCACAGATCTAACAGAGGAATAATAGTAATGAAGATCTCCCTTCTCTTTAAAAAAGTGGATATCCTTTTCTGCCTTGATGATGATTTCATCTTTCAAGAGATGAAAGATAGAGTGAAGGTCTCAGGAATGAACTTCTTATGGCATAAGCAATTCTAATGACAAAAGAGAAACTTGCCCAAATGAGATTGATGTATATGCGTAGAAAATTCAAAAGCTAAATTTTAACTTTTAAAAGGTAATTATGGAAGAGGGTAGAAAGAGTAGGTATAAAAATAAGTTTGAATAAAAGGAGTAATCTTGTAGAAAGTCTTGAGTTAAAAAATTTAGAACTAATTGATGCTAGTTATATATATATATATATATATATATATACATATATATATATATATATATATATATATATATATATATATATATATATATATATATAAATTAAGCTAAATTGTAGGAAAAAGAAAAATCAAAGAGTGGGCAGGATTCAGTGACCAATCAGGAGGCTAGAAGATTGATGGTGAAGCATGATTCCAACCTCTTGCAGAGCAGTGATGGATTATAGGTGTGGAACGAGATATAGATTTTCATATTGGTTAATGTATGAATTTGTTTTCCTTGAGTATACTCACTTAATACTGGAGAATGCTTTTATTGAGAGAAAGAGTTGAAAGGGAAGAGCAATAAGTAGATAGCAATTATGATATAAAAAAGAAAAATATATATACAGAAGAGGGCAGAACGAAGTTCAGAAGAGAACATAAATAGATTAATGTTATTTTATCACATTAAATTTAATATATACTCTAAAGAATTTGTATAGAATAAATTTTATAGACTTAGAACCGTGAGGTTTATTGGAAGCCATCAAGTCCAATTGCCTCATTTTATGAATAAGAAAACTAAATCTGAGAGATTAAATGACTTGCTCAGGCTTACACAGCTAGTATATGTTTGAAGAAGGATTTGCCCTCCAAGACTAGCATTCTATCCATTGCACTATCTACCTGAATTCCAGGGCTATCACCAATTGTTCTGATCTATATCTGTCAACTAGATTCAAATAGTTCTGGAGGAGAAAGTGAGCAATTGACCTTATACAGCTCTCTCACACTCAAATCTAATTCACTTGCATGTCATGGCATCACCTCCCTGATATCATGGTCCTCTTTGAGATTGAAGGACCACCACCAAAAATAACAGCCTACCTGAATTCATGGCTTAATAAACAATCCTCTTTTTTGTTGTGTTCTTTTTTTAATATGAGAATGTTCATGTTTATTAATTTTATAATTGAAAAAAGCATTTTTATAAGAGAAGGAATGTAGTCACTCTTTGAGATAGGTAAGATAATGGGATATATATATAATGAAACAATCATTTAGCTCCTCAAATTAAATTGTCACTGTTATTTACAACAAAGACAACAATCTTTGGACTGGAAAGAATAAAACATGAACAAGGAATTTGGAATCCAAGGAAGTTGGATCATAAGAGTATACCTAGCTGCTTTTAATGAGTTCAGGTTACCAAAGCTTGATGAGGTCTATAGCAAGATGTAGAGTTACTGTCAGAGGTTTTTGAAAATAATTGACTTCCTGGAATAGAGCCAAGATGGTGGAGAGGACACGTGTTCCTTTCTGATTTTCTTCTACCACTCTCAGACCAATTAGCAAATCCAGCCTCTGAATTAGCTCTGGACTGGCAGAATCCATGAATACTGGGAGTGCAACGAATTACCAGCAGAAGATAATTTTGAAGATCTCCAGAAAAGATCTGCTTTAATCGGGAATGGAAAGAGGCAGCCAAGCACAAGCAAGCTGAGCACAGATGCCAGCACAGACAGTGTAGAGTACCAGGGCTGTGCACACTCTGCTAGATGGTGCAGACTCCATGTGGTGATGAATCAATGGGGAGGAATCTACAGCAGCAGAGTTGGCCACTCTGTCCTGGCTGCAAGCCAGTAGATCAACAGAGAAGTGATAAAACATCCATAACAAACACAAAAGGTAAATAGTCAACCTCAAAACACTCAGAATTCCATGGGACCTGGCCACGCCCACCCAGCACCAAAAATGAGTCAGCACTGACTTAGCACAGACATGGCTGCTTATAGAGGAAGCCGCTGATTGTACAGGAAGCTTGGAAAACCTCCCCTGCCCCCAAAGCAGACTCTAACTTTTTTTTTTTAAATGAGTAAATAAGCAAAGAGAATACTGACAATAGACAGTTTTTATGATGAAAGAGAACAGATTTCAAACTCTGAAGAGACTAAAAGCAGATCATCTCCAGATGAAGCCCCAAAAGGTGATAACCTAGTCCCCATCATCTAAGGCTCTCCTAGAAGAAATTAAAAGGACCTTAAAAGAAAGCTAGAAGAAAAATGGGGAAAGGAAATGAGAACTTTGCAAGAAAATTTGGAAAAGGCATATAACTCATTAAAAGATAGATTTGATAAAATCAAAAAAGAAAATAATTCCCAGAAAAACAGAATTTGTGAAATAGAAAAAGAAAATAACTCCTTAAACAGAATTTGTGAAATGGAAAAAAATTCCATAGAACAAAAACAATTCATTTAAAAATTTAATTGGACAAATACAAAAAGAAGTAAAATAAATTATTAATACAAATTGCTTCAGATTGAAAGTAGAGATGTCCTGAATTTCTTTTTTTGATGTTAAAATATATGTTAAATCCAATACACACACACACACACACACACACACATTTATACAGTTATCTTGCTGCACAAGAAAAATCAAATCAAGAAGGGAAAAAAAACTGAGAAAAAATAAAATTCAAGCAAACAATAACAGAGTGAAAATGCTATGTTGTGATCCATACTCAGTTCCCACAGTCCTCTTCTGGGTATATAGATGGCTCTCTTCATCACAAGATCATTGGAACTGATCTGAATCATCTCATTTTAGGAAAAAGCCTTGTCCATCAGAACTGAACATCACATAATCTTATTGTTACAATAATCTCCTGGTCCTGTTCATTTCACTTCACATCAGTTCATGTAAGTCTCCCCAGGCCTCTCTAAAATCATCCTGCTGATCATTTCTTATAGAGCAATAATATTCCATAACATTTATATACCGCAATTTATTCAGGCATTCTCTAATTGATAGGGATCCACTAAGTTTCCAGTTTCTTGACACTACAAAAAGGGCTGCCAAAAACATTTTTGTACATGTAGGTCCTTTTTCCTCCTTTAAGATCTCTCTAGGATATGAGTCCAGTAAAAACACTGCTGGATCAAAAGGTATGCACAGTTTTTTAACTTTTTGAGCATAGTTCCAAATTGCTCTCCAGAATGGCTGGATGTACTCACAATTTCAGCAACAATATATCAGTGTCCCAGTTTTCCCAGATCTCCTCCAACATTCCACATTATCTTTCCCTCTCATTCTAGCCAATTTGACAAGTGTGTAGTGGTATTTCAGAGTTGTCTTAATTTGCATTTCTCTGATCAATAGTGATTTAGAGCATCTTTTCATATGACTAAAAATGATTAAATTCTTTATCTGAAAATTGTCTGTTCATGTCCTTTGACCATTATCAACTGAAGAATGGCTTGAATTTTTACAAATTTGAGTCAATTCTCTATATAGTTTATAAATGAAGCCTTTATTAGAACCCTTAAATGTAAAAGTGTTTTTTCCAATTTATTGCTTCCCTTCTAATCTTGTCTGAATTAGTTTTGTTGATATAAAAACTTTTCAAGTTACTATAATCAAAATTATCTATTTTGTGATCAATAATAATCTCCAGTTCTTCTTTGGTCACAAATTCCTTCCTCCTCCACATATCTGAGAGGTAAACTATCCTATGTTCTTATAATTTGTTTATAGTATCATTGTTTATGTCTAGATCATAAACCCACTTCGACCTTATTTTGGTATTTGGTATTAAGTATGAGTCAATGCCTAGTTTCTGCTATACTAATTTCTAATTTTCCCAGCAGTTTTTGTCAAATAGTGAGTTCTTATACCAAAAGGAGTCTTTGGGTTTGTCAAACACTAGATTGCTATAGTTATTGACTATTTTGTCCTGTGAACCTAACCTATTCCAAGTGATAGACCTCTCTGTTTCTTAGCCAGTATCAAATGGTTTTAATGATTGCTGGTATCTAATATAGTTTTAGGTTTGGCACAGCTAGGCCACCTTCATTGGATATCCTCAATTTCAAAAAAGGAATGATAGTGGAGATTGCAAATTACAGATTGGTGAATTTAATTTTAGCTACTGAAAAAATTCCAGAATATATTTTTTGAAGGGATACTTTATGAGCATTTATTCAGAGAAGTGATGATCACTAAGATCTAGCATGGGTTCATTAAGAATAGATCCTGACTCTAATCTGACTTGATATAGGGTTTTATATAGGGTTTTAGACTTAATAGATTAGATTATTCTGCAGGCATAGTATACTTAGTTTTTAAAAAGTCTTTTAATAAAATTTCTCTTTCTATTCTTGTGGACAAGATGAAAGGATATGGGCTTGTTGAAAGCACAGTTAGGAAGAAATGAAACTAATTGCATTAAAGGATCCAAAAAAGTAGTTATGAATGGATAGATGACAATTTGGTTGTTGGTCTAATGAATTTCCCTAGTCTTTATATGATTCAACATTTTTATAAGGAGTTTGAAGAAGGTATAGATGGCATATTTGTTAAATGTGCAATTGATACAAAACTGGGATGAATATTAACATATTAGAAGACAAAGTATTCAGAAAAATCTTAATAAGCTAGAATAATGAATCAAATCATATAGGATGAAATGTAATGGAAATAAATGTGAAAATTCTAGGACAAGCAAGATAGTTCCATTTTAGTGGATTGTACTCTAGCCAAAAAGACTTCATTAAGATAAATATGTGCCCCCAAATGAAGAAGGTAACAACTTGTTATACTCTGCCCTGGCCAGACTAAAGATGGAATATATTTGGTTCTTAGTGCCACATTTTAGAAAGTATCTCAAGGACAGCAATAATTGTAAGAGGTCTTGAGAACATGCTTACAAAGGATATGAGAAGTCTTAAGAGTGATTTTATAACTGTCTCCAAGTCCTTTATATAGAGGATAGTTTGACCTATTTTGCTTGGCTCCATAATGTAGGAGTAGGATCACAGATCTAAAACCAGAAGGTATCCTTAAGGAAATCAGGTTAGGTTCAATAAATAGTAGAGACAAAATCTAAACCCAGGCCTTGTGACTTCATAACAAGCTTGCTTTCCACTGTGCCATACTTCTGTAAGGTCTGACTTCTTCCTCTCTCTGAGATTTTATTATTCTATAGTGAGGTTTTTTGCACCTGTTATGTACTTAACATTTTTTCAAATGAAGCTCTGCCTTTGTACCTTTGTTTCCCTTTACTCAAGAGAAAGTAAGAAAAATGAAACTCTATAAAAAATTTTAAAATAAAAAAATGAAACCCTATAACATATATAGTCAAGCAAAAAAAAATTCTGCATTAGGCATGGCCTCTCAAAAATATGTTTCCATGTGCACTCTGTATCTATCACTTTATATCAAGAGACTGATATGTTTCATATGAGTCCTCTGGAATCATATTCAGTCTTTGATCTAAGTTTTGCTCCCTTCATTTTGCATCAGTTCATATAAGTCTTCTATTTCACAGTTTCCAGAGGCACAAAAATTCTTTATCTGTTCCTGCTGCAATAGAGAAAGCCATTTATCCTACATAGATTTTTATGAGCTGACCTTTCTTTTTTTTCCCTTTTTTTATTAATTTTATAATTATAACATTTTTGACAGTACATATGCATAGGTAATTTTTTACAACATTATCCCTTGTACTCCCTTCTGTTCTGAATTTTTCCCCTCCTTCCCTCCACCTCCTCCCCTAGATGGCAAGCATTCCCATACATATTAAATATGTTATAGTATATCCTAGGTACAATATAAATGTGCAGAACTGAATTTTGTTGTGGTTGTTGCAAAGGAAGAATTGGATTTGGAAGGTAAAAATAACCTGGGGAAAAAAACAAAAAAATGCTAACAGTTTACACTCATTTCCCAGTGTTCTTTCTCTGGTGTAGCTGATTCTGTCCATCATTGATCAATTGGAATTGGATTAGCTCTTCTCTATGTTGAAGATATCCACTTCCATCAGAATACATCCTCATACATTATCATTGTTGAAGTGTATAATGATCCCCTCGTTCTGCTTGTTTCACTCTGCATCAGTTGATATAAGTCTCTCCAAGCCTCTCTGTATTCCTCCTGTTGGTCATTTCTTACAGAACAATAATATTCCATAACATTCATATACCATAATTTACCCAACCATTCTCCAATTGATGGACAACCATTCATTTTCCAGTTTCTGGCCACTATAAAAAGGGCTGCCACAAACATTTTGGCACATACAGGTCCCTTTCCCTTCTTTAGTATTTCCTTGGGATATAAGCCCAGTAGTAGCACTGCTGGATCAAAGGTATGCAGTTTGATAACTTTTTGGGCATAATTCCAGATTGATGAGCTGACCTTTCAAATGGCACTAGTCATTTGATGATGACTATTGATGATGAAAAGAAGTAGATAGACAAAAGCAAACTAAATCCCTATCAACTCTCTAGAAGAGCATCTAAGTTTACATTCTGAACTTTAAACAAATATATTTCAATGCTGCTTATTTATTTGTAGCATCTGGAGAGAAAGAAATTCAGGGCACAGAAATAGGAAAAAATAAAAAACCAAATCCTAGATAACAGGCAGAAGTGAGTAAAACTGGGCTCCTGCTCCAAAATATGTCATACACTGAAATACAGTATTGTAAATCTTAGGAAGGTTTTTTTTTCTCCCAAGGCATAAGGATGGTCCCTTTATTATATACCTTAATATATGGCACTCAGAAAAGTCTCTTTCTAGAAGAACACACTGATATTATTTTTTTCTGAAGCAAAAGCAATTTATTTCTCTAATAAGTAATCTAATCAGAATATTTGTTGCATTATCTATTAAAGGGCAAGTTCAGTCTGTTTTTTTCCCAAAAATTAGTCAAAACTCTTTACAATGAACTCATTAGGAATTGTCCTTTTACATGTTCAAGTTAAATACCAAAGAAAAGTTCACAGATGTGCTTAATGTTAGAGATAACCTAGCCTGGAAAAGATAAAATTTAGGTGGGGGTGGGAGGAGGGGAGGCAAGGATATGATGTCTGTCTTCAAGTATTTGAAGGTCTGTCATGTGGAATTAAACTTGCATTTGGCCCCAGAAGGCAGTACTAGGAATAGTAGATGGAAATTATACAGACAGCAGATTTCTGGGTGATATTGTCACAAAACTGTCAAGTAAGTCCCATGACCTCAGTCATCCTGTCCCCAGGAGGCATTCACTTTTCAAAATGAGCTAAGAAAAAACTCAGAAATTGTCCAATTCAAATAAATAACATGAGATTAAGTCTGATTAATAACTACTCATCATTGCTCTTCTGTAGTTTGGGGATGTTTAGGGTGCACATCAATACAAACATTGTCTCTCTTGGATCACAGCTTAATGGATACCCTGGCCCTAATATTCAATATCTCCCTTTCTATCTTTCTCTGACACATGCCCACTAACTCCTCTCTTCATTCATTCTATTTGTTCTTTCCAAGCTCCCATTATCAAACTTTTCTCCAGTCGACATACTGACTCATTCCTCCTCTATTATAGCTGATAACTATTTATATGTATATATGTGTGTGTGTATATGTAGACACACTCACATACTTACATATACACCCTCTATACACACGAGTGTGGATGTGGTATAAATAAATTTAGGTTTACAAAGTGCTTTATATTTTATCTTCATTTTATCTTTACAACTTTATCTTCACAACTACCCATAGAAGGAAATACTATATTATCCTCATTTTACATATAAGGAAACAGGCAGACATAGGTAATGTGATTTGCCTGGAATCATGTAATTATTTAATGTTTAAGGCAGGATTTAATACTAGGTATTCCTGACTCCAGACTTATCACTCTCTCTAGAGCTAATTCTAGAGCTCTATAGGTCCCCTAGTTATCTGAATTCCTCCAAGTACTCCATAAGCTAATTTATAAGTCCCATGTCAATTAACAGTAAACTCTGGGATTATCTTCTAAATCCTTTTAATATATCAAGAAGCTCATAAGTGACCCCAAAGCCTCATGAGAATAGATATTCCTGGTTTAGTGAATGGTCCAATAACATGCTAAGTCTCTGCTAAATATATATATATATAATAAAACCACTCCCTAAATATAATCATTCCAAAATGAAATAAGTTGCCTGGGAATGTAGTAGAGGCAAGTTTTTGTTATTGTTGTTTATTTTTGTTTATCTAAGATCAGGTCTCTGTCTCTCCCAAGATGGAGAGAAAACATCTTAGAAACTGTACAGCATTTGACACTTTTGACTATCTCCTCTTCAACAATTTTTTACAAATAATATGAATCTCAATGAAGTCAACCAAAATTACATTGCATTTATTAACAAATTAAATTATCTTATAAAATGTTATAACTTATATTTCATTGCTTCTAAGTGTCTAACAGGATTCTCATTATCTATTCATTTTTCCTTCTATGGGATCATAGTATACTGTATTCTTCTGATTCTGCTGGTGATTTTTAAATTATTTATTTTGCATTTATTTTTAATAGTATTTTCCAATTATATGTAAATACAGATTTTGCATTCATTTTTACATTTTTACAAGATTTTGAGGGACTTTCCTTTCTCCCTCTCCTCCCTTCTTCCTAAACTAGTTAGCAATTTCATATACATTATCTAGTACCTATCATATAAAACATATTTCCATTTCATAATTGTGAAATCATAAACAAACCAAAAAGAAAAAAAATGAAAAAATAAATTAAGTGAAAATAGTATGAATCAGTCTTCATTCACTCAGTTCTTTATCTGAATGTGGATAACATTTCCATGAGTCCTTTATGATTGTCTTAGATCATTATATTGATCAGAAGAGTTAAATTATTCATAGTTGTTCATCACACAATGTTGCTGTTACTGCCTACAATGTTTCTCATTTCATTTTGCATCAGTTCATCAGTTCATAGAAGTCTTTTCAGGCTTTTTTCTGAAATCTGCCTGCTCATTTCTTGTTGCACAATAGTATTCCATTACATTTGTATACCACAACTTGTTCAGTCATTCCATAATTGATTGGTAATACCTCTATTTCCAATTTTTGCCACCACAAATAGAGCTGCTATATGTAGGTCTTTTCCCCCCCTTTTTATGATCTATGGGAGTAATTCCAAATTGCTCTCCAAAATGGTTAGGTCAGTTTGTAATTTCCTTTTTCATCATATTAGTCAATCTGATAGTTGTGGAGTTGTTTTACCTCAGTTGTTTTAATTTGTATTTCTCTAATCAAAAGTAATCTAGAGCACTTCTTTATATGACATAGATTTATTGTGCATTATTTTATAAAGAGTTTTCCATATGTCCTTAAGTTATTTGTTGCACAGGGGCAGGGGTGCTGACCCTGCTGTCATTTTGACAAATATTCTCTGGGGTAGCAGAAGGGTGAAGGGAAGAGGGATGTATGACACACATTTGAGTTTAATCTGCATTATTAATCTTCTCTCTCCCACTTTCTTAAGTTCAGACAATCAACAAAACAATAAATCAAACCCTTAATTGAGGTGTTTATTGATTTCCAATGTATACTTGGAGATCTTATAGTGTATATATTACAATCGGCTCTCCTGAGCAGATACCTCTGCACCCAAGAACTATGGGATTCTTGGGCCAGTTCAATCTTTGGAAGTCAGTCCCAGAGGAATAAATTTATACCTGTGACGATATACTCTACCCCTATCCCAGAGTAAAATTCTAAAGATATCTCGAAAACAAAGATCAGAAATGGTCTATGTCTAAGCCTTCTCCAGAAGGGAATAATAGTGTCCCTAGCTGCAAACATACTCAGTGTTCAATAACAGGAACAGGTATGGGACAGCTTTTTATTTTCACCACAGAAAAAGAATAAGAATCAAAATACTTATATAGACAAATTTTAAAAAGCAACACAGGAAACATAAAACAGTCAAATAGTCTATTCTATTCACTAGATAAGTTCCCCTGGAAAATAAATACCTTTTATATGACTATACAAATATTTCCCACTTAGTCTAACAGTCAACAAAAAATAAATACATATTTAAGCTCTATTAGCCAAGCTAAACACTAGAAATACAAAGAAAGGCAAAAGCACTATTCCTAGGCTAAAGGAGCTTACATTCTCATGGTAGAAAGGGAACAAACAATCATTTATAAAGCACCTACTATGTTTCAAGGCACTTTACAAATATTATTTCATTTAATAATGATATTAATTATTAATTGATAATGATAATTAAAATGTTAATAATAATGAGGTAAAACCTATTAGTATACCATTTTGCAGTTGAGGAAACAGAGGTTGAAAAGTTAAGTGACTTGCTCAGGGTCACCCAGGTAAGGTTTGAACTCAAGTGTTCCTGACTACAGGTGCAGTGCTCTATCTCCTGGATCGTTAAGGTGCCTAGCTAGAATTTCCACTCAATGTGTAACTAAGCAGGTTGAACCAAGATATATAAAAAGTAATAAGAAAATATTCTCAAAGGGAAGTCTCAAGAGGTTGGGTAGCCAGGAAAGACTTCCTGCAGAAGGTAGCATTTGAGTTGAAACTTTTTTTTTTAATTAAAACTTTTTATTTTCAAAATATATACATGGATAATTTTCAAAATCTTGTGTTTTAAATTTTTTCCTCCCTTCCCCCACCCCCTCCTCTAAATGGCAACTAATCCAATATATGTTAAACATGTGCAATTCTTCTATACATATTTCCACAAATAATTTGAGCTGAATCTTGAGGGAAATCAGGTTTGCCAAGAAATGAAGATGAGGAAGGAGAAGAAGCAAAGGCATCGAGAGAGGAGATAGAGTTCCATTTGTGAGGAAAAGCAGGCATAGTAGTGGAGCTAGAATGCAATGTGCAGAAGGATGCTTTAAGTGAGAATGGAGAAGCATACAGAGACACCACACCTTCTTGAGCAACTCACAGCAGCATCATGAGGTATAGAAAGGTCCTAATCTCCCAACTCCACACATCATAGCTTTAGGTTTTGAGCTACAATATCTTCCTGTTCTCTGGTTCTATTTTCCTATGAGAAATGCACTATTAAGGACACCTCCCTCTGAGGAGCTACTCAGGAATTTTCAAACACAAGATTACTCATGGGTTCACTCTGAAATCTGGAGACATCTATCATTAGGATTTTTTTGTCTCTAAGTAATGGAGCAACAGGGAATGAGATAGGATTAACAGCCATGAAGGGCCAAGTTGTCAGAATATGCATAGTATGCATTGGTACCAGGACATGCAAGGCTTTGTGAGCTTGCTTCTGGGTTGTGCAATTTAGAGGGATTCTTTCCTATTTTATGGACAACTAAGTGAAGCAGTAGATAAAGGACCAAGTCTAGAGTCAGAAAGGCCTGAGTTCAAATACAGCCTCCGATACTTACTAGTTGTGTGACCTTGGGCAAGTCACCTACCTATGTTTGCCTCAATTTCCTCATCTGTAAAATGAGCTGGAAAAGGAAATGACTAATATATTTGCCAAGAAAATTCCAAATGGGGTTATGAAGAGTAATGAACAATTCAACAATAACAAATTCCCTGATTTGGAACATGCACAGATACCTTAATTTTCCTTTTGGTTCATTTTGTAGCATCAAAACTTCCTTTTACATAGCTTCTGAGAAGTGTCCATACAAAATGTCAAATTAAAAGAAGAACTCTCTCTTCCTGGCAGTTTTCAAATGAGGAGAGAAAAATGTGTAGGCCTTCAAAAGTAACGACTAGGACCAATGGTAGATGTGGCTGTAGCTGCTTTATTTTTTCACCTTGACCACTGTGTAGCCATGAATACATAAAGTCTATGTTTCTTCTGTTCCTCTTGTATCTACCCTTTCCTATAGCTAAATAAATAAATATTGAAGATGGAATAGACCAGATTATCACTTTGTAAACTTTGAAAAGTTAGAACCACCAAGGGTCTAGCAGTTGGAATCCACCCCACATGGCCAGTAGTCATAGAAGCTGAGCACAGTGAGAAGCCAGCTCCAAAAAAATGACTTGCTTGATTCACCTTTGTGGGCACTAACCACCTGAGCAGCTAAGACACTATGACCCACAGGGAAGGAAATGGCATTAGTTCTGCCCAAATCAGAAGTGAATTTGGAAGGAAGAATATTGGTTGTCTCCACTTTAAGCTTTGATTCCACTCTCCCCAGGAACTGAGTTGGTTAAGAGTGAGTTCCTACCTTTAGAGATGTCCAACTCCTGGTTGGGAGCCAGGTTCTTTACTAGCTTTCCACTCCTTATAGTCAGAGACCAGGTATTCTATGGTCCAGTTTCTGAGACTGTGGGTTGCAAGATATTCTCATAACTGAATGTGGGGATCATGAAATAATGATTTATTATCCATAAATGTTTAATTTGTATACCTATTTTATATATTGGAATCACATAAAAATTTCTCAGGTGAAAAGGTGTCATAAGTGGAAAAAGTTTAAGAAGCCCTGTTCTATTGGATCCCACTACCACAGAAACATAATATTTTGAACCCCAATGAGTAGACTTGAGGAGAACTATGAATAGTATCTCAAGCCACAGGTCAGGATTGTTTTAGTTGACATGACTATGTGAAGGACTCAGCAATGGAATACAATATATTCAATTCAAATGGAACATGCTCTGTTAAAAGCAACAGACGCAGTTTGATTATATTATCTGCACCTATAGTTTGCCTGCTTTATGAGGGGAGGAACCTCATAAAGACTGTGTTTCTTAACCACAGTCCTACAGCTGCTTCCTGTTCTAAGGGTGTGCATTAGTCATTTATCTATCCTCGTCTATTTGTCAGCCTCATCCACTATATTCCTTTAAGTCAGGAGATATATTTTCTGTAGACTACTTGTTAATGAGATCATGGAATTTAGAACTGGAAGATTTGGAAGAGATTGTCTAGTCCAGTGGTGGTTAAAACTCTTTGGTCTATATTGACCTCAAAGAGCTTTCATTTTTATGGGTTGCATCTATTTATATTCATCTTGCTGTTGTTGTTTACCCATTTTCAGTTGTGTTCAACTCTTCATGACCTCATTTGAGGTTTTCTTGACAGAGATACTAAATTGGTTTGCCATTTTTTTCTATTTCTCATCTTACAGATGAGGAAACTGAGGCAAACAGGGATAAGTGACCTGTTCAGGGTCACAGAGCTAGTAAGTATCTGAGGCTAGATTTGAATTCAGATCTTTCTTACTCTAGGTCCAGTGCTCTATCCACCATACCACCTAGCTGCCCCCTACTGATATTCATCATATTAGAAATTAAAACTGATAAATTTTATGTGTATTAATTCATATTATAATAAAAAGCCTATTGCACATTAACATGGACAACATATATTTTATGAAAAACAATTATATTTTCCGAAACGAATAAATTTAGAAAGAATGGACATCTTTAAAATTTTTTTGTAAATTTCTTTAATGATTGTCATAACAAAAGACAACTAATTTTTCATATCTGTTTCTGCATCTAGTCTGTTGTTTTGATTGAAGTGTATAAAGAAATTTTGACTTCACGTGTATATGTAGTTGAAAAGGGAAGCATGTTTTATTATCTTAGCATTATTAATTGATTATCATTAATTATTAACAATGCTATAAACTATTGTAATATAAATATTACAATGCTATAAAATATTAATTTATAGTTAATATTTAATCATCTTAGGGTTATTATGAAATAGTTTTGACCTCATGGGCTGTCAGAAAAAAATCTTAGGAACCACCAAGAGTCCATGAACCTCACTTTGAGAATCACTGATCTAGTCCAAGTCTTCATTTTTAAAGCGAAATAAACACCAAGGATCAAGATCTCTGCCTAAATTCACACAGACTGCAAGTAGCAGAAACACATACATTGACCCCAGATCCAGAGTTCTATTTCATTACATCACATTCTTAACTATACTATTCATAAAATATCCATAATCTGTATTTCTACCTCCACAATATCTCAGATTCCTCCCCTCTTTTCCATTTCTCTATTTTTGGCCCTTATTACTTTTTGCCTGAGTTACTATCATGGTCTTTTAACCCATCTTCCCACTTTTAGACTTTTCTAATACATCTTTTACACAACTGTTCAAACCCTAATTCATAGCACTGATCATATCAGTCCATAGTTCAAAAATAATTACTCACATCACACTTTAGGGTTTGAAAAGTTTCTCCTTCACTATAAGTTCCTACATTATTATCCTTACTTTATACTTAAAGAAAGTAAGGTTCTGAAAGATTACATGTTTTGTCCATAATTACCTAGATGATATAAATTGACATTTATGTAGCATTTTTCAATTTGCAAATCATGTTTCATATAAATTATTTCTTGAGACTTACTATAACCCTCTGAAACAACTTCTACAGGTGCCATTTCTTCCATTTTACTGAGGCTTAGCAGGATTAAGTGACTCAAATGGGTTATACAGCTAATAAGAATCAAAGGAGAGGATCTGAACTCAGATCTCCCAATTTCATGTGCAGCAAACACTCTGGGTCCAACACTCTATTACAACATGTTGCTTCTCAAAAATTTGCATTCACTGCCTACCAAATAAATACATGCTACTCTCCTTTACTCCATAATTTGCTACAAGACTTTTTTTTTGTGTATGTGTATGTATATATATATATATATATATATATATATATATATATATATATATATATAATTTTCCTCTGTTTCTGTAAAATTTGAATATAATTAGTCCCTTCCACATAGAGGAGGTTAGCACCTCTGCAATGTGGAAAATCTGCATAGAATTATTTGGCCCTCCCTTTGTACCAGAGAAAAAAAAATTTTTCCCTTTTTTAACGGGTATTTACAACACTTTATTGTAAAATTTGGATTAAGTATTTGATCATAGGATATGTTATATAATACTATACACATATTTTATGCATTTCTGAGTTTCTAAACTTTTTCAGTGTTGTTTGCTGGACTTCTCATATTGTCTATAGTTTGAGGAAAATTCCCTCCAAATTCCTGTTTAATTTCTTAGGGCTGACCCATGATATATAGAAACTGTGATGGGGGGGGGGAGTGGAGTTTCTATGCAACACATAGACTTTCACTAAAGCCAAAACAAAACTTGAAAGAAATAACTAGAAGAAAAGATGTTTCTAAATACCACCCCCATAACCAATTAGCATTCGTAAACACTTATCCAAAGTAGCAATTCCCATAATTGGTTTTACAATATACCACAGTGTGCTTAATTATATGGGGGAGAGGGATGAGGAAGGCAAAATTCTCTGAAGATTAACAAAACAAAATCAATTTTAATTCATTTTAATATATGGTATACTTTTAGGAAGGAAGGAGATATCCCCTAACCAAAGATGGATTGTTGAAAAGACTGTTAGGAGTCACTTAATTACTACTTGACTAATTCCTGGAATTTTTTGCTGTGCCTGAGAGTTTCACTTCTGATGCTTATCCTTTCAGTTACTTTCCTTCATCATTCTTTTAGTTTTCATAAAAAAAAAAAAATCCTCCACTCTACTTGGTAGTCTGTTTCTTATGGTCTGGCCACCTAGTTATGATTTTGTTTGCTAATTATTTCATAGTTCTGCAAATTGGCCAAGTAATTTTCATATCTCTCTATTATCTTATATGTGACTCTTTTCTTCCAAAAATTTGCTTTAGACATGTTCATTTTTGTTTGATTTTGGATGAGACCTCTGATTTCACTGACATAGGGAACTTCCTTTAAGGAAACTAATTCCACCAATTCAGGTCATTCCTTGTTCTGAAACTTATTTTTTAAAATAAATTTTCATTCTTTGTTTTTGTTACTTATATTTTCCATTATATTCCTCTTCTTGCTCCTCTCAGAGACAAAGGATAAAAAAAGGTGGTAGGACACTAGGTCAACAAAACTATCCTACCAAAAAAGTCTGACATTATTTGCAGTATTCCTCACCAATAATACCTAGACTATGCAAAGGAAGAGTACTTCCTCATATTTCTTTTTTGAAACCAAACTTAGTCTTATAGTATTCATTGTGTGTATCGTTTTCCTGGTTCTGCTCATTTCTAATTGTATTAGTTCCTATAAACCTCTACATGCTTCTTGTATTCCTCAAATAATAGTGTGGGGTGGGGAGAAAGACTGATAGATAAAGAAATATAAAGAGACCAGAGAAGGCTCTAGAGAAGAATAAGGAATGAACGTGGTTGTCCTAAGGGCCCTTCCTTAAAATGGAAAAACAATCAATCAAATGGTAAAAGAAACTTCATAGTTATTTTATGTGCATTTCTGAGCATTTCTTTTGTTTTTTGATGATCTGTTGCAGTGTTTCTTATAACTGCTGATTGTTTTCAATTCTTCTAACAATGTTTAGTTCCTATCCTTCCATCTTTTGGGGAATGGAGTTTGGTTATATACTTTAGTTCTTACATATTTTGAATATTAGACCCTTATAAAAATATACAATACAAAAATTTATTTCACAATTTTGTTGTACAAAAGCTTTTCATTTTCATGTAACCAAAATGACTTATTTTACCATTCATGATTTCTTTTTTTTCTTGTTTGGCTAAAATGCTCTCCCTAACCATGATTGTAAAAGATACCTGAATTTATTTGTCTCTAATTTTTTAAATTGTTGCTCTGCAATATATGGTCTCAGATAGTAGACTGGGGAGTATTGTGAGTTTAAATCATTTCTCCAAAGTCACACAGACAGTACGGAGATATAATCTTTAAAAATTACATATTTGAATTTATTTATTAGGATTGGATTTGCAAGACGATTCTTATTTTCTTTGAGACTCTGTGCTACAAATTTAAATTGCATCTCTAAATGGGCCTGAAGTTATGGTAGAGCTAAACTAAGGTTCTTCCAAATATGTATATGTATGTATATATACATATATACACATTATGTATATATGTATGTGTGTATAATACATATATGCATACATACATAATGCCACTATATATATATGTGTGTGTAGATAGATGTATATATGGTATACAAATGCTTACATTAGATACACACTTGCATATATTATATACATACATACATGTATCTATGAGTCTAATATAAGGATCCATAGTCATATATGCTTTTTCATGTGAAATGCAATTATTTACCAAAGGAAACTCTCAATTACTAAAAATCATTACTTACCCATAGTTATTCTCATAGACTGTGTGGCAGTCTCACTCAGGCTTTTCTTGGAATCAGAAACTTTTGCAGACTGTGCTTTCTAGGCTTAAGTCTGAATATGGAAATATTAATGTTAATGCTTGTCAAGTTCAACCTGAAGGGCAAACCTGAATTTGTCATTTCTTGCACTCCTACTGTCAAAAGCTTTCAATTAACTATTTAGCTGAAGTACTGTAGCTAAAATCTATGTTATTTCTGTGTCCCAAGCCATTATTTCTCCTGAGGATTTTTCTTTTAGGTCAGATAATCCAATTTTATCCATCTTGTCCTTAGGATGAAAGTGAAAAAAAGAATCTTAAAACTTGCAGGCTTGTCTATTCTTCTGACTTCTTATACTAAAGTCATACCAAAGGCACTTATCTATAAATTTCTCAAGTGTGATAGCTTAGCTTTCTGCTCAAGATCTATGACAGTTTCATTTTTTGGCAAACACCAGATCCCAAAAGGGGGACGACCTCCAGGAATCAGATCATTCCAAAGCATCCAGGTGGACTTTATTGAGCTGCCACCAATGGATTGCTTCAAATACTTGCTGATCATAAGACCAGTTATCACCTTGTAATCCTAACAGTGGACCATCTGACTCAGCCGGGGCAACTGCCTCAACAGTAACTAAAGTCTTATTAGAACAAATTATTCCCAGATATGGAATGGTGGAGAGGGTAGACTAGGAGCAGGGAACACATTTTTCTATTCAGGTATTGCAGAATCTGATTAGGGACTTACAAATCACTTGGGATCTCCATACCCCTTGCCATCCTCCCTCTTTTGGGAAAGTAGAAAGAATGAATCAAGAAATAAAATGGCAGCTGACTAAATTATCTTTAATGACCCAACTACCTTGGACTAAATGCCTTCTTCTTGCTCTGGTCAGAATCAGAACCAAGCCACGTAGAGATAGTGGGCTTTCACCTTATGAATTATTGTACGGTCATCTTTTCCAGGTTTGCCATGAGGAAAATTGGGACCCTATCTTAGAGAGAAAGGATTTATTTAAGAGATATGTTAAATCATTGCTAAGACATTTACAAGAACTTCAACAAAAAGCTCAGACTCCTCCTCTAGGCTTCCCTGTTCATAGAATTCAGGTTGGAGATTGGGTGTTAATTCATTCCTGGAAGGACGAGAAGCTGACTCCGTGCTAGGACAGAACCTACCAGGTGACACTGACCTCAAACACTGCAATTCGCATCCAGGAGCAAGGCTGGACACACCACACCAGAGCAAAAGGACCTGTGGCGTCTCCTTTATCAGAGTGGACAGTTGAAGATAGGGGAGATCTCAAATTACATTTGAAGAGGGGACCTTCACTGAATGAGAATACTGATTCTGAATCCCATGCATTGTAACTGTATGATTTTCTTTTCTTGCATTAATTACTTTGGGAATTTCACCTTAACTTCACAGTGTTATAATAGTTGAACCTCATGGGGTTTTCCCTGAGCTTTGGGTTTAGCTATTTCCTCATGATAGCCATAGAAACCAGACCTTTACTTTCCAGAGATGAGAATCAGCTCCTCCTGCTCATGCAGAATATAGGGAGAACTTTTAACTTATCAAATTGTTGGATCTGTGGTGGATCCCAACAATTGAACCAATGGCCATGGGTACCTGTCCCCTTAAGCCCAGCCTGGGTCCTTAGTAACCGATCCCAAAGGGAACATATACATTGGGTGCAGTTATCAATGGGGTTGGTACAATGTCACCCCAGGGACTCCCGGAAACATGGGACTCTGTTTCCCACATTTTGGAGTACCTCTAACCTAACAGATCACTGGCCAGTTGCCAATTGTAGTTGGAGGAAGGAGCAAGGTTTATGGAAATGTCAGTATGTCACCTTTGTGGGGGGGGAGAGGAGGCTCCCTAGGGATGAGAGACCAACAATATTACCCTTTTACAAAGAATAGTTCGGACATATTTTCAAGGAAACAACCTGCTCTAAAAGGTCATTATTAACTGCCTATACTCACCTACCTCTTAATTGGACAGGGATTTGTTATATTGGATTAAGGCCAAATTTTTTCTTTCTTCCTGAACAGGCAAACCAATATTTAGGGATTCAGTTGTACGATGATTTGGGAAGGGGGAAATGGAGTTAGATACCTCCATCACTCATTCTGGAGACATAAATGGTTGGGGTGACGCCTGGCCTCCAGAAAGAATAGTTAAAGAGTGTGGGCCGGCCACCTGGGCTCAAGATGGAGGCTGGGGATATAGAACCCCAATATATATGTTGAACAGGATAATTAGGCTTCAAGCAGTTGAAGAGATTATCACCAATCACAGGGCTAAGGCACTAGATCTTTTGGCTGATGAAGCTACTGGAACCAGAGAGGTTATTTTAGAACACAGACTTGTGCTGGATTATTTGTTGGCTGAGGAAGGGGGAGTTTGTGCAAAACTATATTTATCAACATGTTGTATAAAGATTGAAGACAATGGAAATCTAGTAAAAGAAATCCCTAAGAATATTAAGAAACTTGCTCGTGTTTCCTGTACAGACTTGGACCTCACCGTTCAATACTTCTTGGTGGTCCTGGTTTGGGAAAGCTGGTGGAAGAAGCTCCTTTGGTTTGGCCTTATAGCTCTTAGTGGTGTTATATTATTCCTATCTGCATCCCTTGTTTAATCAGATTAATAACCAGAATTGTCTAAAACTCATTATCTAGAATGATTAGCTTGGAAGATAAAGCTGAAGGGTCTGTTAGATGGATGTTGTTAAAAGGGCAAGGGTGGAGCCAGTGGCCCAAGGCCAACAGGAACCAGAAGGAAGTGAGGAATCCATAAGGAATGTGAAATTATGTTACAAAAATTTGAAGAGATCTCAGTGTATAAATAAGAGGAGGGACTGAACGAGATGAGGCGAGATCTTTCAAGACAGTTGTGAAAATCGAGTTCAGAGGTTGAGTAGGCCAGAAGGACTTTGAGGATTGAGTCAAGGGCATGATTGAGTCCCCTTCCTGCTATTCTGATACAATTTCCTCCCTATTTCAGTCAAATATGGGCAACTATGTACTTATTGGTCAAGTTGAATTTCGTGGGTAGATATTTCACTTGTCTTACTCCACCCTCTGATCCCTCTCACAATTCTCTGTCTATACTCACAGATTAAGGCAGCACAGAATAGTTGAGCAGGGCCATTCTCCAAGCATATGTTTATTAGAGTATTGTCCAATTGATAATTAGCCTCAAGTGCTTGGCTATTCAAGTGCATCTGCTCAGAGGTTCAGCCCTTTACACATAATGAGAAGACAGAACTCATTGGAAGAGCCCCTAATGTTGGAAAAGATTGAAGGTAAAAGAAGAAGAGGGTAGCAGAGGATGAGATGGATAGATAGTATCATGGAAGCAATGAATATGAACAGACTTTGGAAGATCAGGGAAGATGGAAGAGCCTGGCATGCTATGGTTTATGAGGTCATGAAGAGTCAGACATGACTGAATAATTGAACAACAAGTAGAAAACATAATTAATTCATTCTGCTTGGTCCCAATAGACAAAATTAGCAACAGTCAGGCAGAAATTCCAAAGAGGCAAATGTAGACTTGACATAAAAAAAACTCCTAACCATTACAGTTATCCAAAAATGAAATGACATGATAAGAAGTTTTTCTTTTTTTTTCTCAATAGTATTTTATTTTTCCTAATTATATGTAAAAACAGTTTTTAGCATTCATTTTTGTAAGATTTCAAGTTCCAATTTTTTTCTTCTTCCCTCTCCCCTAAAACAGCAAGCAATCTGATATAGATTATATATGTATAATCATTTCAAACACATTTCCATATTAGTCACATTGTAAAAGAAAAATTAGAATAAAAGAGGAAAACCATGATGAAGAAAAAACAAACAAAAAGGTGGAAAATAGCATGCTTCAATATGCATTCAGTTCCCATGGTTCTTTCTCTGAATTTGGATGGCATTTTCCATCCCAAGTCTATTGGAATTGTCTTGGATCACTGTATTGCTGAGAAGAACAAAGTCTATCATAATTGATCTTCATAATGTTGCAGTTGGTGGGTACAGTGTTCTGATTCTGCTCACTTCACTCAGCATCAGTTCATATTAGTCTTTTTAGGCTTTTCTGAAATCAATCTGCTCATCATTTCTTATAGAACAATAATATTCCATTACATTCATATACCCTAACTTATTCAGCCATTTACCAAAGTTTTTCAAACAAAGACTGAACATGTTGTAGAAGGGTTAGTTGTTCAGGTATTAATTGGCCTCTGAACTGCCTTCCCAACTCTGTTTTTAGTTCCATGTTAATGACCTACATTTTCCATCAGAGGTAAGAGAGAGAGGAAGAAGTCTGATGGAATCTATGTGACCATGAGCAAGTCACTTTCAGGTTCTGTAAAATGTAGGGTGTGATTTAAATGTCTTTTAAGGTACCTTTCAATTTTAAATAGAGGACCTTTGTTCCTATATAGGATCTGAGGCAAAGAGGAGGTCATAATCTTAGAAGACAGAGGGACTACCTTATGAAAGGCAGGTAATAGGAAGTCCGAAATAGAAATCAAAGTTAGGAGTGAATGTGAAGCTTGCTGATTATGGTTTTTAAATGGTTGAGCTCCTTGAGGGCACAGAATATTCCATTTTTGCTTTTATGTAGCTCTTGTGCTTGGCAGATAATAAGAACTTAATAAATGCTTATTGGTTGATTGAAGGAAAATAGATGTTTCTGAAGAATGGACAGGATCAAAAATTAAATCTCCTGAAGTTTAGGAGGGTTGTGGGAAGCAAAACCTAAGAGATTTAGAAATAAGACTTGAGTATTGAATGAGTGTACTTATGCATGTTCTACATACCAGGGCCCCATCCTCTGGCTTCTCTTGGATTTTCTTTGTCTGGAGAGCCCCTGCCATGGCTGCTTCCATTAATTCCCATATGTTGTAAGGGATAGCTTTCTCATAGTAAATACAATACATGAATCTTTCAACTAGCGTTCTCATAGTAAATACAATACATGAATCTTTCAACTACTTTCTTATCCATATTTTTTTCACTTAAGTAGTACACCACATGTTGTTACTAGAGAACTTAAATTTAGAAAGGAAAGCAATGATTCTTTGATTCAATCCTCTATACAGTACAAATTGGTAGGTCAATGATAGGGCGCTGAACTTGGAATCAGAAAGACCTGAATTCAAATTCAGTCTTAGACATTTATTAGCTGTGTACCTTTGGACAAGTCATTTAATTCTGTGTGTACCTCAGTTTCTACAGCTGTAAAACAGGATAATAGCTTCTACATCACAGAGCTGTTATGGGGATCAAATGAGATAAGTTTTGTAAAATATTTGTAAAACAAAGTGCCTGGCACAGTTGTTGTTCAATCATTTTAATTCTTTTTGACCCCATTTAGAGTTTGTTTAGGACAACTGTCTTCTATTTTTCCAGATTATACATTCCTAGATCTGTCAAACAGTCACTGAATCATGAGATTATAAATTCTTAATCATCTTAATTAATTACCTGCTTCAATATATATTCCACACTATGACTGTCTCTTTTCAAATATATTACTGTGGTATGACATACTACGTGTTGTGTTTGACTTAGCAATTACGCCAACTCATAGATGGAATGAAGTTAGTCCATAGTACCAAAGAAAAACAACAGAGGAAAAAAGTTCGGAGAAAGGAGTAGCCCAGGGACATTCACCAAATCCAAGGTATAGTCTTTTAGCAGATGAGGCTGTAGCAGCAAAGGATATAATTGAGAAGCTTAAAAATACAAACCACTAAGGAATTCCAGTCAACAGGAATTTAGTAAGATGAAGAACACTGTTCTTGCACTCCTCTTCCTCAGAGTGGTAATATGTAGCAGGTGGCTCATGCCCACCATACACTTCTTCTTTTTCTCTCTATGTATATTCTTTTCTTATTTTTTGGAAGTATTTATATTCTAAGTTTTGCTGCTATAAAGCAACAGAGATAAAATATTAATATTGAAAAAATTGGTCTTTGTTTTCATGAGAAGCTTAGGGTTGATAAAAGAGCTTTGCAAATTCCTGAAGATGATCCAGTCCACTTTATTGCACCTGTTCATGTCTGGGCCCACTTTTTTTGTCTATATGTATTGTCTTTACCAAGTTACATCCCAATTGTATCCTAACATATATGGCATTCTTCCAAGTAAATTTTGTAATCTTGGCAATAAACATTCTTCATCTCTTAGTCTTTCCTCTGTGGATAGGCAGGTCAAACTCTTTTGGGATATAACATCTCCTCCAAGAGCTTCTGCAATGTTCTGGGACTTGATGTGGATGACCCTGAGATAAGGTCATCCATAAACAGGAACTGCTCAAAGAAAAATTCTCTATGACCTGTATTCTGTGCAGAATTCCTTCTTTCATAATGGTATATCTTACCTGATGTTTATTATCAGACCATTGTTAAACGGGATTAGTTCTGTTGTTACATTTTCCAAGGAACTTTTAATTATTTTGATGAATAGAAGACAGTTTGTATTTAAAAGAGGAAGAAGAAAAGAGAAGACAGCACTTTATTCTATGAAATCAAATACTTTTTCACAATCAGCAAAATAAGCATAATGACTCTATTGCTCTTTCAATTAATTGAGAGAAGGTACAGATGACATCTACTTTTAGATAGTACTGTTTGTTCCTTCCCTCATTAAGAATTGCTTGCATTAGTGTACTTTATACATTAAAGATTTTATTAAAATGAGAAAAAAGGAAAAACTTTTGACCTATCTATCTGGTCAGTTGCCTTTTTTGTATTAATAAGGTCCAAGATTTTTTTCATACCTTTAGATACCATATAGATCAGTCTTTCAATACCCTCACAATTGTGTTAATTTTTTTAGTACAAATCTTCTTTCTACACAGTTTATCCAATCTATCTCCTTTCCCTATGTTTATTTTCTGGCTACATTTCTTCATTTGGTCATCTTGTCAGCTCCCATGGATTTACTTACCATATGTATGCTGTTAATTCTCAAATCTACCTATACTCAGCTCTAATATCCCTTCTGACCTTCAGTCTCACATGTCTAACTGACTTTCAAACATATAGAACTGGATGTCTAATAGACATCTTAAACTCAACCTATCCAAATCAAAACTCCTTATCTTTTCCCTTAAATCCTTCCCTTCTTCTTATCTTCCTATTACCACAGAGGGAAACACCACCTCTCCCTAGTGAGCCTTAAGGCTCATTATCTAGGTTATGAGTGCTATACTCAACTTCTCATTATCTCTCATCCCACATATGCAAATTGACGAGGTCTGTAAACTTCACCTTTGCAACATGTCTAATATATTTCCTCCTCTTCTCTGCTCTGACATTGTCACCACTCTGGTGCAAGTCCTCATCACCTCACACCTGGAGTATTGTAAGAGCCTGCTGATGAGTTTGCTTCCTCAAGCTTCCTCACTTCAATCCATCTTCTATTCAGCCACTAAAGTGATTTTTCCCAAAGCACGGGTCTGATCATGTTACTCCTATACAATCAAGTCCACTGGCTCTCTATTGCCTCCAGGGTCAAATATTGTCTGCTTGATATTGAAAATCCTTCTTAACTTAGCTCCCTCCTATCTTTCCCTGCCACATATTCTTTGACCTACTGACCCTGGTTTCTCAACTGTTCCACAAACAAGACACTCCATCTTTCAGCTCTGTGCATTTTTTTTCTGGCTGCCCCCTTTGCCTGGGTTGCTCTCCTTCCTCATCTCTGCTTATTGACCTCCTTTGCTTTCCTTAAATCCCAACTGAAAACCCACCTTCCATAAGAATTTTTTTCCCAACTCCTCCTAATTCTCCAACATTCCCTTTGTTAATTATTTCCAATTTTCCTGTCTTTAGATGCTTTTTGCCTCCCCCCCATTAATTATGAGTTCCTTGAGGGCAAAAGCCATTTTTAGCACCTATTGTATTCCCAGTACTTACAATAATGCCTACTAGGAATTTAATTTATTGACTATCTCCACTTCCTCTATAAATGCATACAGGATGGTGATGTTAAATGTGGTAGTTCAATTGTCTTCAATGAAGAAAATAATCTGCTATAATGATTTTTGCAAATATTTTCCATATTTATATGTGAAGAACCTTGGGATGACTTTGCTTAGTTGTATATCTTGCTATACTTTCTTTAAAGTGGTCTCATCCATTATTGTTTTTTTCCACTTTAGAAGATGATATCATAACTTTGTATCATTCTCCTTCAAAAGATTTCACGAATATCTCTCCATTCTGCAAGTATTTGCTGTCTGTGCTACTTGCTGGTTTCTTTTGATCTTCTTGTGACAATTTATTTACATTGGTTAAACTTCAGGATAAAATCATTGTTATTGCAGTAGATAATGGTGAATGTTGGAGGGACACTAATACATTGTTAGTGGAATTGATGAGAGTTAGGTAAGGGGTAACCCCTTCTGGTTCGGCACAAGGATACATAGTTAAATGCAGTCTAGTGACGGTGCAGAGTCCCCTGTAAAAGAATTTACAGACCCGAAAACCTAGATTGATTAAAAAAAAAAAAAAAAAAGGTTTATTGTAGGGGTTTTGAAGTAAGGGTAAATATAGAAAGATGCCAGGGCCAGAGCTGGTTGCCGGGCAGACAGGAACCCTTACATGGCTAGAAGGATTACATGTTTGGGGCTCCTGGAAAGAGTGGGCTCCAGGGTTCCCCTTTTTATAATGGGGGCTCTTGGTGATCTTGAAGGTGGGTAGAGTTCCAGGCTCCTGGTGGGTTTCGGCCAGGGTTAGATTTGAATAGTATTCAATGGGTTTTTAGATAAGGAGGAAGCTGTTTGTGGGGGTTGGTGAAACCTGAGCAGATAGTGGAAGGCTGGGAAAGCCCAAGTTAGCTCAGATCTGGTGAGGGCTGGGAAAGCCCAGATATCATTGGAATTCAAAAGGGTGCTTTTTGACCAGGATTTGTGAATCAAAGGTCCTAGCTTCTTCAGCCATGGGGGGTTGGGAATCAGAAAGGAATCTTAAAGAGACCTCAATCCACATCAGAATTATGAATGGATCCAGCCATTCTGGAGAGTAATTTGGAACTATGCACAAAGGGTTATCAAACTGTGCATATCTTTGATCCAGCAATGTTTCTATTGGACTTATATCCCAAAGAGATCTTAAAGGAGGGAAATGGATCCACATATACAAAAATGTTGAGGCAGACCTTTTTGTAATGGCAAGAAAATGAAAATTGAGTTGATGTTCATCAGTTGGAGAATGGATAAAGAAATTATGAGAAACTATCAGCAGGAAGATTTCAGAGAGGCCTGGAGAGATTTACATGAAATGAGCAGAACCAGGAGATCATTGTACATGACAACAAGAAGATTATAAGATTACCAATTCTGATGGACATAGCTCTTTACAACAATGAGATGATGGAGGCCAGTTCCAATGATCTTGTGATAATGGAAGCCATCTACACCCAGAAAGAGGACTGTGGGAACTGAGGGTGGATCATAACATAGCATTTTCACTTTTTGTGTGGTTTACTTGAATTTTATTTTCTTTCTCATTTTTTTACTTTTTGATCTGATTTTTCTTGTTCAGCAAGATAATTGTATAAATATATATGCCTATATTGGATTTAACATATATTTTTAGCATGTTTAACATATGTTGGATTACATGCCACCTAAGGGAGGAAAGTGGAAGGAAGGAAGGTAAAAATTGGAACACAAGGCTTTTCAAGGGTCAATGTTGAAAAATTATCCTTGCATATGTTTTAGGAAAAAAACTTCAATAAAAAGAAAGTCTTTTAAAAATAAATACACTGTCATTTCTCCTATTTCCCATTTAAACAATTTCTTTTTTAAAACAATATTTTATTTTTCCCAATTACACATAAAGAAAATTGTTAGCATATTTTTAAAATGTGAGTTCCAAATCCTTTCCTTTTTTGAAAATGTAATTAATTAAATATAGGTTATACATGTTCAATTATGCAAATCACTAACCATCTAAGCAATTTTCAATTGAGTAGTTTAAAGCAAGTTTAAAATTTTTTCAGTTATGTCATATCTTTTTCTTATTATTCTTTTTTATTATTTGCTTTCACTAATTTGATTTTAGCTCTGAACAAATCAATGGTCTGTGGCAGTCCAACTAAAGACAGACAAGTGATTCAGTGATAAATCTCCTATCATTAGCCAATATTTTTCCCTGTGTTAAAATATAACTATCTATACACATATAAATTTATATTATAGTTATAAAATAAAACTTTTTCAATGTCCTATGTGTTTTTATGCATATGATGTTCAGTGCTTACACATTCTTTTCTTGAAGAAAGTAAGTAAAATATGTCCAAATAGGACACACTGAGGAGTTATTCACATGGCAAGAATAAGGAATAACAGATGGACAGCCAGAATACTTCACTAGTACTTCTTACTACATCAGGAAAAAATAAGGAAGGTTCCAACACATTGGGTAGACTCCCTCAGGCAAACTTCTGGAAGACATAAATAAGAACTGCACAGATAGATAGGCATAGAGAGGTTGGAATTTGTATCACTAAAGGGAATAGGGGAACTTCCAAAACAAGGAAATCACAAATCTATTTGAGCATTCCAAGATGAGTTCTGCAAAGCTGTGTAAATATAATTTAAATTTGCAAATTAATATTTAGTACATATCTTCCAATGAAGTTTAGCTGATACAAGTTTAACTGATACTGCTCAGTCAGCTTCTGTATAACCAGTAGATCTCCTGCATTGTAGGTTTCTGCTGGGATAGAATAAATGCCAGGCACTTTGCCATACAAGGGGGTCCTAATGGCATTCAGTAAGTCTTCTTGGTTTGGATATTAGTCTAGAACAGATTTGACTTCAACTTGAGGTATTTGATGAATGAGTTCAATGATGAATGTCTGTTGAGAACACCATGAAGTATTCAGCCCATCTCTCCAGGATCAATATAGTTCCATCAGTGCTAAGTAGTTGAATTGCACCATAGGTCTTTGGCCCATAATCTTCAGAGCATTGTAGAAGTGCTGTGCATTAAAAGAAGAGCTTCAGATTGTTGCTATCATCATAAAACTGAATTTTAACTGCCTTCTTACCAAGCCAAGAACTCTGCATCTCTCTAAGAATTACTTGCATTTTGCTTTTGGTGGAGTTAAATACTGCCTTCTAAAAGATGATCAAACTGTAACTCTGGTAAACCCTATGGAGTTCTCATTTTTTTATTTATCAGCTTCTGAATTTCCCCATCATTTTTGTCAAAACAATCCTGATAAATGCAAGTGTTCTGGTCCAGATGAACAAATAAGGTACTGCACATCAGGTCTCTGAAAGCTACTCATTCCTTTTCTGCTCCCCTATTGCTGTGTGCTGATTCAGCTTTCCTTCCAGGTCAGCAATAAACTGTTCATACATGGAGAAGCAGTATAATCTGTTGATGGTGATTCTTCTGACAGTTGTCTTGTCTTGGAGTCATCACTTTTGTTAAATGTGAATGTTTAGCTTGGAGAAGATGAGTCTATGATCAGTCCAGCCCTCTGCACCACATATCACCTTGTCATTCTCACATCCTAACTGTCTCTTCTCTTTATACTGATGCAGTCTATTAAATGCCAGTGCTTGTTGTGAGGATGCAATATTGACATTTTGTTCTGTTTAGATAAATAGAAGACAGTGTTTGTGATGAGAAGGTTGAAAGATGCACAAGTCCATTGTTATTGCTGTTGCTTTTTCTAACTCTGTTTTCCTCCCAAGGACTCCTTGCTATATCTGATAGTCTGTCTACTTTGGCAATTACAAGCTTGTTCTCTTTTGGCACATTTATGATGAGAGGCTCTATTTCTTCCTAAAATTTTTCTTGTCTTAGAAACATTCTTTAGATCACCTGGAAAAATAAGGTACTAGACACTGAGACCCTCTCTTAAATTGAACTGCCAAGCATTCAAACTCTATTGCAAAAAGCAAACTCTGATGAGCTGGCCATATTCCAAATGCCAAATGTGCAATTTATGTAAAAGACTATTTTATAGACTGTACAAGGCAAATGCTAAGACCAGAAGAAATGATACAAAGACATCTCAAGGTCTCTCTGAAGAATTTTAGTATTGATTGTGAGACATGGGAGATGCTGAAAAAGGACCACCCAGTATGGTGTGCCCACATCAAAGAAGGCATTATGTTCTATGAGCAAGGCAAAATTTCAGTAGCACCAAGGAAACATGAAATGTGAACATCTAGAGATATCTCCATCCCAAATGTCCAGATGGACTATTTGTGCCCAACCTATAGTAGAACCCTCCACACATGAAGTGGACTGATTAGCTACCGTTGAACACATTGTGCTTTGACTCCAACATTGTGATGTTATTGATCCCTCTTCAAATATAAGGGGCAAATAACAACAGTTGTTACGACTACTGCTGCTGCTGTTGGTGATGGTGGTAGCTAATTTTTATAGAGAGCTTTAAGATTTACAAAGTGTATTTATTTGTATTATCTTCTTTGATTCCCTCCAATAATCTATCATATCTTTGACAACCAAATCTTTTTTATTTAAACAAAATTTATCAGTGTCTTTTTACATTTACCTATTTATTCAAAATATATTTCTCTTCCCTGCCCTTTTCACTGGGTCAGTCCTTGTAATCGGGATTCAAAAAGAAAAGGAGGGAAGCATTTCACCAAAAATCCATGTATTGATTGTAGCTGACAGTAAATATAATATTCTATACCCATAGTCTCCTACTTTTATAATGAAGGAAGGGAATTGCATTTTTTCTGCTTTTTCCTAAGGCTAAGTTTGGCCATTATAACTACACTTAAATTTCATGTTATTGTTCTTTTAACTTATATTGTTAAAAATCGTTGTATACATTATTTTCCTTATTATATTACCTTCACCCTATCAGTTTATATGTTCCCTTGGTTCTCTGAATTCTTGATATTCATTGTATCTTACAGTGCAGGACTACTCCATTACTTTCATATGTAATTATTTAGTCACTCCTCAATCAATGTCTTTATTTCTTTGCTATTACAAAATGTGCCTCTTTCACTATTTTGGTATATATAAGCTTTTTTTTTTTTTTTTCTGTCTTTGACTTCCTTGAGCTTTATATCTAGCAGTGAGTTCTGGGCCAAATGATATAGACCAGTGGTCCTCAAACTTTTTTAAATAGGCCAGTTCACTGTCCCTCAGACTGTTGGAAGGGCCGGACTATAATAAAAACAAAAACTCACACTCTGTCTCCGCCCCTCAGCCCATTTGCCATAACCTGGTGGGTCACATAAATGTCCTCAGCGGCCGTATCTGATCCATAGGCCGTAGTTTGAGAACCCCTGATATAAACTCATCAACCCAGTTCTGACTGACTATCAAGGCCATTCACAATCACATCTAAAAGTTCTTTCAAAACTCTGGAATATAATTCCTCCAAGTTAAAAAGTTTTAATTCATTTAAAATTTCCCAGTAATCTCTACAGCATCCTTGACAAATGGTCTCACAACCTTTACTTGTAAACCTTTAATTTGATGACTCATTTCTCTCTCCAAAGGCTAATTATTTTCCATTGTTGCATAACATAAATTGTTTTTACCTGAATCAATGTTCAAAATCTATTTCTTTGTCACTTCTACCTAGTTGTCTTGGTTTTCACTTTGGGAATATAGCACTTGTTTACTCTCCACATTATAGTCTTTCATATACTTAAACAAAAGTTACATGATTTTTCCTAAAATTTATCCTTGAAATTTTGGAATTTATTTCACATGTATATCTTTATTTAGCTAAATGCTTTCCAGCAAGGACTGTTTTTACATTTTCTATTTCTGGCAGCTTGCAGTATAGAGGTGCTAAGTAACTATTGCTGATTGATTGAAGGGTGTCCTTCGAATGCTATTGTGTTGCTTCTGCTTATATATTCATGACAGAGATTTAAATACCTACATTAACTGTAATATGAGAAGTTTATTTAAAAAAAAAAAACAGAAGTATTTGCACTTCTTCCTTACTCACTGGAAAGCTGCCTCAACAATCTATTTTCCTCAGTAAGCTCTTCAGGACCCTGGAAAATTCCATAATCTTGATTTAATTTGTGGAGTTCTATATAAGTTGGGTCCTTTGATAATGAATATCAGAGGTGAGTTCCGTTCTAATTATCCTAAAAGAATGTCAAGCTTATCAGAATCAAATGCTTTCTTTTAAAAATACAATGAAAAGTAGAGAAAGAGATTCTAAATTTTCTGCTCTTCTCTGTTAATTGATTAATGACATGAATGGAGTTCATTATTCATTCTTGCCAAAGCCTCTTCATTGTCTATAGCTCTAGTCATCTAGAGCTCCTTATGCACAATTAAAAATGATTCCCATAAAGCATTGGCTTGTTTGCAACATCAGACAGTTGATGATTTCCACATTGTTTGCCTTTAGTAACAGGGAAGTTTGGGATGCTTTCTGGTTTATAAGAATTTTCTCAATTTCAATGGATTTTCTCATGTTATGTTAAACCATTGTTTCTCCTATTTGTAGTCCTCTTGCTTTCTATTCTTCTACTTTTGGATTCTGTCCAATTTTGATTTTATGTTTTCAATTTTTGGCTAGGTAAACTCAATTTCTGTCATAATATTTTATATTTCATTTGTGAAACTAATACTAGTCTTGTAGTTTTAGCTCATATACTGTCTCTAGTTATTTTCAAGTTTGACACAAATTTACATCTACTCAAGTAATTGATGTATGAATTTCTTCCTTTAGAAGTGAGGTTAAATAGATATATTAAGACCATATTGCTATTATTGTGATTACAGAAACCTCAAGGGCAATCCCAATCCTTGGCTTATTCTTTTCCAAAATGGGAGAGACTTCAGCATTTTGTATGTTTTTTTCGTAATAATTTTTAAAGACATGGCTTCATAAATTGCTTCTCAAAAAGATGCAATAGATTTTTTTTTCTTCTACTATGTGTAAAAGAAATTACCATATCCATATTCCTTCTCCCAATTCTTTTTTTCTTTTCAAGAAGAATGAATTAGAGAAGCAATAAAAGTATTAGAGCAAAGACTAAGAAGGGTAATAAAAAATCTTAGACAAAGAATAAACTCCTTGAAAATTAGAATAGACAAGACAAAAATTAATGACACAAAAAGCCAAAAATAAAACAAAGACTTTTAGAAATAAAAAATAAAGAACTTTCTATTTAAAAAAATTAACCCTGGAAAACATGTCAAGGATGAAAAAGTATAAGAATTATTGAAATATCTGAAAGCCATGACATCCTTCTAATGACAACAACAACATCATTAAAAACAACAAAGCCTGTATACCAAAATTCCATTAGTCTCCTCCTAAAACAAACTCCAAAATAAAAATTCTTAGGAACATCTTAACCAAAATTTAGAACTTCCAAGTCAAAAATAAAATATACATTGCAAGCAGCCAGAAAAAGAATTCAAGTGTCAAGAAATCAAGTTGGGATCACATAAGATCTCATAGCTACTCCTCTCCAGGAGAGGAGAGCTGGAATATAGTAATACCAAAGGTAAAAGATATTGACTTACAATAAAAAATAACATCCAGTAAAATAAAGTATAATAATTGGGGACAGGAGATAATGTACCTTCAATGAAATAAAGCATTTCCAAACATTCCTAATGAAAATACTAGAACTGAGTAGAAATTTTAAGACAAAAACATAGTTGTCAAGAGAAATATGAACTGGTAAATATTTATGAAAATTGGGAAGCACTATGTGACTTCTAAGGTCTCTAGTACCTATAAAGATAGAATCCTATGACTTTGGTTTCAATCCAGCATCTGCGACCTATACTCTGTTTGAGCTTGGACAAGTCACTTAACTTCTTTGAATTTCATTTTCCTCATCTGCAAAGTAAGGATTTGGACTAGATGACCTCACTTCCAAATCATTTCTAATTCCAATTCTAATAACCAATGATCTGTGATTCTATGATCCAATCAGTCTCCCAGGTACAATAAACGGCCCTATTACCTTGGTGAATCTAGGCTCTTCCAAATTATATGACTATCCCAAGCCCTGAAACTATGCTAAGTGCTGGAGATATAAATACATGAGTAAGAAAACCCCCTTCACTCAAGAAGCTTGTATGCTTTCTAGTTATAGAGTTCCATAATGTATGTGATATTCAAATTAAATCTGTAAAAAAAAAATGTCCAGTGGATCCAATTGAGTTGAGGTACCATCTGAGAGTATTATAGCTTCTTAGGTTTAGTGTGAATGATTATGACATGCTGATCTCTCTCCAGATAGTGTCTCTATACCTCAATGTGATCTTTATAATAAGGAATTTCTCTCACAAGGCACAGTCCTCCTTTGCCTTAGTCAACTTATAAGAGAAGTAGATGCTGGTCTGTGACATCAGGAAAGGGGTATGCTAACCTATTACAAGTATCATTGTCTATGACAATAGACATAAAGGCACATATAGCACAATAAAGAGCCTGAAGCAAAATATTGACTAAAATAATTAAATTCACATTCCTAATATCTAAACAGTTGACAAAAACAATAACACTATCTCAGATAACTTGAAAGAGGATATAGACATATATAGACAAGAATTTTGAAAAGCTTTTTTTTTAGTCTGATGGCATATATTTAATGAGCAGACCACCTCTCTCAAGAGTAATTTTAAAATGTGACATTTGCTACAAACATCACAAATGAAATCATTCTTCTACAATATTCGAGAGATATAAAACATACATAAAAAGACCTACATACAACAGTACACACAGCAACTATTGTCATATTAAGAATGAAAGAAATGGGGCAGCTAGGTGATGCAATAGGATCTGAGTTCAAATTTAGTCTCAGACACTTAACAAGTCCTAGCTGTGTGACCTTTGCAAGTCACTTAACCCCAGTTGGCTCAGGAAAAAAAAAAGGACCAAAGAAGGAATGGGGGAACTATCAAGAAGAGTTGTTAATATGTTTAATATATATTAGATTACTTACTGTCTAGAGGAAGAGTTGGGGAAAAGGAAGAGAGAGAAATTTGGAATACAAGGTTTTGCAAGGGTGAATGTTGAAACTATTTTTGAATATTTTGAAAATAAAAAGCTGTTATAAAAAATTTTAAGGAATGTTGTAACTATCTTTACATGAATTTGGAAATATAAAATACTACTATGGGGGAAAAGATCTGTCAAATACTAATATTACAAAAGTCACTTGAAAAAGCTCTTGAAGACCTCTTGGAGGGATACTGGAAGATTTTATCATTACTTGTTATGCACAATAGAAAATTTCAGGCAATATTAACTAATTAAAGTCAATAACAACAACAAAAGAAACATGTCAAACAGAATCCATAAAAACAATATTAGAAATTCTAGATTCTCTTAATCAGTGATTAAAAGCAAAAGTCAAAAGTTTAAGGTGATAAAAGAAACCAAAACAATTCAAAGGAAAAAAAAAACTACAGTATCAATCTGAAACTTTACCACAGAGGCTTGAGAAGAAAGGAAATCAGAAAGAGAGACAGAGAGACAGAAAGTACACAGAAAGAAGATCCACCAAAAAAAAAAAATGTGGAAAGTTTTGGTCATCTTTATGGTTTCAAGAAGTCTATTATAATGGAAACATAAGTCGGATCAAATATGAAACAGAAAGTTTGCACATTGCTGATATAATGAACAGTAGAAAGTTACTTCAAAGGAAGTAACAGAAATCCTAGCTTGCTTCTTTACAAAACTAGAAAGCATGAAGGACAGATAGGATACATAATTATTGACTGATATGTTTCAGTAGCAGAAAAATTATTAGCAAAGCATTTTAACAATTTAATCTGAGATACCGGACCCACATTTAACACCACATACTAAGATAAGATCAAAATGGGTCCAAGATTTAGGCATAAAGAACGAAATCATAAATAAATTGGAGGAAAATGGAATAGTTTACCTCTCGGACTTGTGGAGGAGGAAGGAATTTATGACTAGAGGAGAACTAGAGACCATTATTGATCACAAAATAGAAAATTTTGATTACGCCAAATTAAAAAGTTTCTGCACAAACAAAACTAATGCAAACAAAATTAGAAGGGAAGTAACAAATTGGGAAAACATTTTTACAGTTAAAGGTTCTGATAAAGGCCTCATCTCCAAAATATACAGAGAATTGACTTTAATTTATAAGAAATCAAGCCATTCTCCAATTGATAAATGGTCAAAGGATATGAACAGACAATTTTCAGATGATGAAATTAAAACTATTTCCACTCATATGAAAGTGTTCCAAATCACTATTGATCAGAGAAATGCAAATTAAGACAACTCTGAGATATCATTACACACCTGTCAGATTGGCTAAGATGACACTAACTAATAACGATGAATGTTGGAGGGGCTGTGGGAAAACTGCATTATTGGTGGAGTTGTGAAAGAATCCAACCATTCTGGAGAGCAATCTGGAATTATGCCCAAAAAGTTATCAAACTGTGCATACCCTTTGACCCAGCAGTGCTACTACTGGGCTTATATCCCAAGGAAATACTAAAGAAGGGAAAGGGACGTGTATGTGCCAAAATGTTTGTGGCAGCCCTTTTCATAGTGGCTAAAAACTGGAAAATGAATGGATGTCCATCAATTGGAGAATGGTTGGATAAATTATGGTATATGAGTGTTATGGAATATTATTGTTCTGTAAGAAATGACCAACTGGAGGAATACAGAGAGGCTTGGAGAGACTTATATCAACTGATGCTGAGTGAAACGAGTAGAACTAGGGGATCATTATACACTTCAACAATGATACTGTATGAGGATGTATTCTAATGGAAGTGGATATCTTCAACATAGAGAAGAGCTAATCCAATTCCAATTGATCAATGATGGACAGAATCAGCTACATCCAGAAAAGGAACACTGGGAAATGAGTGTAAACTGAGAGCATTGTTTTTTTTTGTTTGTTTGTTTTGTTTTGTTTTGTTTTGTTTTGTTTCTCTTCCCAGATTATTTTTACCTTGCGAATACAATCCTTCCTTTGCAACAACAACAACAAAATGCGGTTCTGCACATATATATTGTACTTAGGATATACTATAAGATATTTTAATAAGTATGGGAATGCCTGCCATCTAGGGGAGGGGGTGGAGGGAAGGAGGGGAAAAACTCGGAACAGAAGGGAGTACAAGGGATAATTTTGTTAAAAAAAAAAAATTACCTATGCATATGTACTGTCAAAGAAAATGTTATAATTATAAAAATTAATAAAAAATTAATCAATTAATTAATTAATTGAAAAAAATCTCAGATACCAAAGCTAATTTCATCTAACTCAATAGAATATGTGTGTATGTAATACTACCAAAAGATGAGTAAATATAGGTATTTATGTGGTTTTGTACTTTATGCAATTCATTCATAGTGAATAGCCAGCGGTGTCTAGGGTTCTACCTTCCTAGAATTATCTCCTGTTATATAACATTGGTATGCTTAAAGTTTAAACTACACCTAGTTCTAATTAGTTTCAAGTGCTAAAACTCTCCAGCAGATATGTTGCTGTGGCTTAGTTTTAATTCCACCTTTCCGGTTATCTAGAATATGATTTCCTGAGTGATTTTTAGCAACCCATCATTTTGCTATTGATCCATGCTCCCTAACTGCATCACTTCAACTGCAAGCAATGTGACAGCTTTCACACTAGATCCTTTGTTTGACAATACTGGGTAAACCTGGACCTTCAGTAGCTCATGGCCTTCAAACAAAAAGCACATCCCTTTACTCATCTGGGCCATCATCCAGCTTATTGTTCCATGGGAGAGTGGGAGCAAGGGAAGTTATATATAATTCTATTTAGACTAATTCTGTCCATATTTTCCTATACTGTACTTTACTGTGAATACCAACACTTCATTCTTATCCATCTTAGTATCATTTCTTGGCATTCATCCAAATTTCAAGAAACAGATAAATAGGCATCTAGATAAAGCATTATTAAACATTTCTTATGTGCCAGACATCAGGCTAAGTACTGTGAATACAAATACAAACAAAAAGCAGGACAGTCAGTGTCCTCAAAGAGTTTATATTCTAATGTAGGAAGATGGCACATAAAAGAGAATCAAGGAAGGAGAACTCATGGGGAGAGTGAGAGATATTTATATGGGGATGGAGGTCCAAAAGGAGTTAAGCGAGCAATGGACTGAACCTAAGTTTCTGGTAAACATATGGCAAGCATATGGAGGCTTAGGGATGAACCAATTAATCAGAGGAGGAGACAACTGAGGTGGAAGCATTGTCCACATAAAGAAGGCTATTAGGGCAGAAGAATAAGAATAATATAAGAAATAAGAAAAAATATAAAACCACACATCAAAATATATGAAAGAAAAGAATCAGTTGATTAAGTAATAAAAGAAAGAAAAGCCAATTATTAAGTGGTTTCCTATATATTGAGAGAGTACAAGCATAAAAGGAACACAAGCTCTAATAGGGGAAGATAATACACCCAAGATAATTCAGCTGCAGGATATATAGAAAGACCTGAAGATCCTGAGGCTACAATTGTAGAGCAGATGACAAGGTTTGGGAGTCCTTAGGATGCACTCAGATGTCTAATCCCACAATAGTGACCTACTACGTTGGAAAGGGGGAAGTGAACCTAAAGATCAGAGGGGACAAAGGATTCTTGGTAGCGTCTGGAGACAGAGGTAGGTGTTGCTGTCACCAAAGAGGTGCAGCCTTAGTCAGACTGAGACCTATTGAAGATCTTAGCTTAAATAGACCAAAATCTCCCATTGTATACAGGTCCATCTCTAGTTGTTATAATCTGTATTTAGCCACAGGATCCATATGGTTCTGGAAGAGAAAGTGAGGCTGGTGGCTTTGCACAGATCTTCCTCATTTAAATCCATTTCACGTGCATATCATGGCAAGATGTTGTGGTCATGTTCACAATACTACCTAAACTAATCTATTTATGTAGCGCTATACCAATCAGACTCCCCAAAAAACTATTTTAATGACCTAGAAAAAATAACAACAAAGTTCATATGGAAAAACAAAAGGTCAAGAATTTCAAGGGGACTAACTAATGAAAAACAATCAAATGAAGGTGGCCTAGCTGTACCAGATCTAAAATTATATTATAAAGCAGTGGTTACCAAAACCATTTGGTATTGGCTAAGAAATAGACTAGTTGACCAGTGGAATACGTTAGGTTCAAAGGACAAAATAGTAACTTTAATAATCTTGTGTTTAACAAACTCAAAGACCCCAGCTTTTGGGATAAGAATTCACTGTGTGACAAAGACTGCTGGGAAAATTGGAAATTAGTATGGCAGAAACTAGGCATTGACCCACACTTAACACTGTACACCAAGATAAGGTCAAAGTGGGTTCATGATCTAGGTATAAAGAATGAAATTATAACTAAATTAGACCAACATAGAATAGTTTACTTCTTACACCTATGGAAGATGAAGGAATTTATGACCAAAGAAGAACTAGAGATCATTATTGATCACAAAATAGAAAACTTTGATTATATCATATTGAAAAGTTGTTGTACAAACAAAACTAAGGCAGACAAGATTAGAAAGGAAAAAATAAACTGGAAAAACATTTTTACAGTCAAAGGTTCTGATAAAGGCCTCACTTCCAAAATATATAGAGAATTGACTCTAATTTATAAGAAATCAAGCCATTCTCCAATGATAAATGATCAAAGCATATGAACAGATAATTCTCAGATGAAGAAACTGAAACTATTTCTAGCCATATGAAAAGATGCTCTAAGTCATTAGAAAATAGAAGAATTTGGGACTCTAAGACTCAATATTGATGAGGAGCTGAAGAGCAAAAAGGGATATACCAAAAATATCTAGAAGTATTAGCAGAAATGTACTGGATTAGCCACTAAAAAATGATGAGATAATTATACTATCTTTATTGATTACTACAAAATCTTTGACTTTGACACTCATGAATTATTCATGCACTCCAGATTTACAAATGAAATACAAATACAATAAAAACATGAGACTATTTGATGTCCGCCTAGACGATCCTTCTCTATTTAAAACTTCTTACCAATATAATAATTTCAATAATTCCTGAAATGAAATGTCCATCTTTCAGGTAGTTTAAATCTCTTATGTTCTGCTTATCTATAAAGGGGCAAGCTGAAATTGTATATGTTGAAAAAGTTACTGGTTTCCTAATCAAAGTTCAACGAGAAGAATACATTTAAAGCAATTAGCATCTATGAGATATGAATCTTAATATATACTTTGGGATTTGTAAAATGGAATGTAAAAATGTATCTTAACAAAAAACTATAAAATACTGATGAATCACAGGATGTATTATCTCAAAGCAGCTAGGGAATAATTGATACTTGTCAAAAAAAAAAAAAGTATACAATGATCTCGTGGTCCTACTCATTTCACTCAGCATTCTCCCCAGAGATACTGTGTATTTATAGGAATGTGGCCAAGAGTTATGAAGGGAATGTTTCATAGCTACTATTCTTATGTGATTTTGGAAAAATTTATTGCTTTAAGCTAATTATGTCTATTGACTATTGATGAGAATCACACTAATGGAGCCTTTTGAGCTATAGTGATAAATAGAAATATTATAATAGAAGTGCTACACAAAGATACCCTTAGTAACCTGGGAGCAGTAGCCAGTCTCACCTGATACAACACACAAGTCATACTGAGTAACATATTGAGGGAGTAGTACAAATAAGGTTTACTGTAGTTGGACATAATAGCCTTTAAGATCTCTTCTAATTCTAAATCTATGATCTTATGAAGCTAAACACTACTAGAAAGGGAGCATTTTTCCTTGCCCATAAAGCCAGTGAGTTTGATTTGTAGAAAATACTGGTTCTTGATAATTTTCAGAGCCCTTGTAGTGGTGATGGATAATACTACCTTCCAAGATACATATTGAGTATGGTGTTACTTTTGAATAGGTAAGCAGAATACTGATGGGACCACAGTAAACTAAATATAACTACAGGGGGGATTCAATGCACATGCATTATTACCAGATGAGTCAGTTAAATTACTGTTTATCTCCAAATGAATTACATCAGAAATAGTTCCTGCTAAGCCTTCTAAGGATTGATTGACCAGACAGTGTATATTCTATGACAACTTTTGGCTAAAGATTAAGAGTTAGCATTTTCACCAAGGCCTCACATTGCATTTGTGCCAGTGGATAGTGGATGTGATTACTGATTACAGACAAGGGGTGCACCAAAGTTTCCCTTGACTTCAAAGAATTCCTAAGAATCAACTAATATAGAAAGTCTCCCTTTGTAAGGAAATAGGGTAGCCTATTTCCACAGCCGAAGTACTACAAAAGAGATGCTAGCCCATGAAATAGGGAGATCCTGGGAATGAAGAGCTATAAACAGCTTGATTTATGCTATGAGCCTAAGAAAATTCTCTGCCTCACTGGTAAATCTGGAGATTCAGTGTGTTTCTGAAAGAAAAGGGAAGCTAAATTATCTTTTTTTCTAGAATCATTTGTTGAGTTCCTGCAAAGACCTCAAAGCTGGAGAACCTACAGGACAAGAGGCAACAGAGCCATAATTTTCACAAAGCAATCTGAGTTTTGCCCCAGGGATATGATATCCAATAGAATGTTTCCTCTCTTTTCCCAATCTCCATGTTTTGTATTGTTTTGTGATCTATCTTCCTCCAGTCTAGGAGTTTGGTTGTGACAAAAACTTGACTCTCCTTCCATTTCCATAGCAACTGCTTTCTGTGATTTCTTCTGGCGTCAATCTCTTGCTTCTCTACTTGGTCTCTAGAGAGGTTGTTGCAGTGTCTCAGTGCCTGCTGTCTGGCCTAGCATAGCACTCTTGGTATCTTTGCCTCAGCCTGGCACACAGCAGGTCAAGACATTTATTCAGACATTGGAGGTGGTAGCAATAACAGAAACAGTACCAGGTAGGGCAGCAGAAGGCAGCCTCACCTCTTCAAATACTGTCTCACTTGGAACCTTGAGGTATGAAAGCCTCTCACAAGCTTCCCTACTCCTCCAAGACTGGGAAGCACTAAGTCCTCTCAGGGTTTAGGGAACTAATTCCTATCCATCCATAGATATAGATCTCTACTACCATTCAGTTATATTAATTTTTTTTCTATTTTGTACTTCATAAACATGTTATTTTAATAAGCAAAGAACATAAAAAGAGGATTACATGTGGAACTGTGACTATCTTTTATGTGTATTTTAAGTGGATTTTCACTTCAGCACAATAATAATAAAACTGTGCTGCTTATCTGAGTCACCTTCTTTGACTCTCGTGTCTATTTTAAAAACTATTTTGATGTGTTGGTGTCATTTTTTTCCTTTTAAAAAATAATCACCACTACCCATCTACAACAATCCCTTACCCAAATAAAAAAAATCTCCTTACTAACAAATAAATGGAATTGAGCAAATGAAATTCCTGCATTGGCTGTGTCTTAAAATATATCTCATGCTGGAACTCTAATCCATCATCTTTCTGCCTAGAAGCATCAGTCTTCTAGAATTACAGTGAGCCATTATTATTGGTTGATCACTATTCTTAAACTTTTAAATTAAACTTTTAATGAAATTTTAATTCTTATGATCATCTCTTTCCTTATTTGATTCAGAATTTTCTGGTATACATATTTTAAAGAGACATCTCTTTCCCTTCTCTTCCAATTTTTTGTGTTATTACCTATCTTAAAGTTTTCAAGAGAAATATCAACAATCTCAGATATGTAAATAGTACCACTCCGATGGCAAAAGTGAAGAATTTAGAAACCTTTTGATGAAGTTTAAAGAGGAGAATGTTACAATAGCTTGAAAATTAACATTAAAAAAACTAAGATCTTGGCAACTGGTTGCATAACTTCCTATCAAATAGAGGAGAAGAAATGAAAGTAGTATCAGATTTTATGTTCTTAGACTCAATGATCACTGCAGACAACAATAGCAGCCATGAAAATAAAAAATGCTTTTTCTTTAGGAGAAAAGTTATGGCTAATTTGGACAGTGTACTAAAAAGCAGAGATATGGCCTTATTGATAAAGGTCCACATGATTAAAAATATAATTTTTCCAGTAGCAATTTATGCCTGCAAGAATCAGTCTATAAGGAAAACTAAGGACTGCAGAATCTATGGTTTCAAAATGTATTTCTAAAGATTTTTGAGAGTCCATTGGATAGCAAGACCAAATCAGTCATTACTTAAAGAAATCAACAAATGATTTTCATTGGAAAGTCAAATACTGAAGCTGAAGTTTAAATACTTTAGCCTCATGATGAGAGGACAAGACTCATTGGAAAAGACCTTGATATTGGGAAAGACTGAAAGGAAAAAGAAAAGGGAATGATAGAGGATGAGACTGATAAATAGTGTTATGGATGCAATAAATAAGAACTTAGACAGACTTCAGGAAATAGTGGAGGACAGAAGGGTTTGGTATGCTATGGTCAGAAAGAATTAAAAACAACTGAATGAAAACAGCAACATTCTAAATATAGATCACACATCTATTTGGAGTGATATGTGGAATATTCTATGAGATGCTGGTCTACATTTAATTTCTGCCAAGGGCATCTTTGAGTTTATTGAATGTTGTATTACTACATTCAGTTGTTTCTGGATTGTTTGCCTTATCTGTTCATTGATCATTTTTTCTAGTTTTTAACCAATACCAAGGTTTTAATGATTGTTGCTTTGTATTGTAATTTAAGATCCGGTACTCCTAGGCCCTCTTCCTTCTTATTTTTTCCCTATTATTTTCCCTCTGATTCCTGACCTTTTGGTGTTCCAGGAGAATTTTATTATTGTTTTGTCTAGTCTAGTTCTATAACTAATCCTTAGGAAGTTTGATTGGTATGGCATTAAACCTGTGAGCTAATTTTAATAGTCTTGTTATTTTTGTTACAGCAGCACAGCCCATTTATCTTCCAAATTATCCCCCCCTCCCTCCACTCCCTCCCCCCGATGACAGGCAATCCCATACATTTTACATGTGTTACAATATAACCTAGATACAATATATGTGTGTAAATACCATTTTCTTGTTGCACATTAATTATTAGCTTCCAAAGGTATAAGTAACCTGGGTAGATAGACAGTAGTGCTAACAATTTACATTCACTTCCCAGTGTTCCTTCTCTGGGTGTAGTTATTTCTGTCCATCATTGATCAACTGGAAGTGGGTTGGATCTTCTTTATGTTGAAGATTTCCACTTCCATCAGAATACATCTTCATACAACATTGAAGTGTACAGCGATCTTCTGGTTCTGCTCATTTCACTCAGCATCAGTTGATGCAAGTCTCTCCAAGCCTCTCTGTATTCCTCCTGCTGGTCATTTCTTACAGAGCAATAATATTCCATAACCTTCATATACCATAATTTACCCAACCATTCTCCACTTGATGGGCATCCATTCATCTTCCAGTTTCTAGCTACAACAAAAAGAGCTGCCCACATTTTGGCACATACAGGTCCCTTTCCCTTCTTTAGTATTTCTTTGGGATATAAGCCCAATAGCAGCAATGCTGGGTCAAAGGGTATGCACAGTTTGATAATTTTTTGGGCATAGTTCCAAATTGCTCTCCAGAATGGCTGGATTCTTTCACAACTCCACCAACAATGTATCAGTGTCCCAGTTTTCCCACATCCCCTCCAACATTCATCATTATTTGTTCCTCTCATCTTAGCCAATCTGACAGGTGTGTAGTGGTATCTCAGAGTTGTCTTAATTTGCATTTCTTTGATCAGTAGTAATTTGGAACACTCTTTCATATGAGTGGATATAGTTTCAATTTCATCATCTGAGAATTGTCTGTTCATATCCTTTGACCATTTATCAATTGGAGAATGGTTTGATTTCTTATAAATTAGGGTCAGTTCTCTATATATTTTGGAAATGAGACCTTTGTCAGAACCTTTAACTTTAAAAATATTTTCCCAATTTGTTACTTCCCTTCTAATCTTGTTTGCATTAGTATTGTTTGTACAGAAACTTTTTATTTGATGTAATCAAAATCTTCTATTTTGTGATCGATAATGATCTCTAGTTCTCCTCTAGTTATAAATTCCTTCCTCCTCCACAGGTCTGAGAGGTAGACTATTTTTCTGTTTCTCTAATCTATTTATTATCTCATTCTTTATGCCTAAATCATGGACCCATTTTGATCTTATCTTGGTATATAGTGTTAAGTGTGGATCCATATCTAATTTCTGCCATACTAATTTCCAGTTTTCCCAACAGTTTTTTCCAAATAATGAATTTTTATCCCTAATGTTGGTATCTTTGGGTTTGTCAAAGATTAGATTGCTATAAATGTACCCTTTTTTGTCCTTTGTATCTAATCTGTTCCACTGATCTACCGGTCTATTTCTTAGCCAATACCAAATGGTTTTGGTGACTGCTGCTATATAATATAGCTTTAGATCAGGTACACTTAGACCACCTTCCTCTGAGTTTTTTTTCATTAGTTCCCTTGCAATTCCGAACCTTTTATTCTTCCATATGAATTTTGTTGTTATTTTTTCTAGGTCATTAAAATAGTTTCTTGGGAGTCTGATTGGTATAGCACTAAATAAATAGATTAGTTTGGGGAGTATTGTCATCTTTATAATATTTGCTCGGCCTATCCAAGAGCACTGAATGTCTTTCCAATTATTTAAATCTGATTTTATTTTTGTGGCAAGTGTTTTGTAATTTTTCTCATATAATTCCTGACTATTCTTTGGTAGATGGATTCCCAAATACTTTATACTCTCAACATTTGTTTGGAATGGAATTTCTCTTTGTATCTCTTGCTGTTGCATTTTGTTGGTGATATATAAAAATGCTGAGGATTTATGTGGATTTATTTTGTATCCTGCCACTTTGCTAAAATTCTGAATTATTTCTAATAGCTTTTTTAGCAGAGTCTTTGGGGTTCTCTAAGTATACCATCATATCATCTGCAAGGAGTGATAGTTTGATTTCCTCATTTCCTACTCTAATTCCTTGAATCTCTTTCTCCGCTCTTATTGCCAAGGCTAGCGTTTCTAGTACTATATTGAATAGTAATGGTGATAGTGGGCAACCTTGTTTCACTCCTGATCTTACTGGGAAAGGTTCCAGTTTGTCTCCATTGCATATTATGCTTACTGACGGTCTTAAATATATACTCCTGATTATTCTAAGGAATAGTCCATTTTTTCCTATACTCTCAAGAGTTTTTAGTAGGAATGGATGTTGGATTTTGTCAAATGCTTTTTCTGCATCTATTAAAATGATCATATGGTTTTTATTAATTTGATTATTAACATGGTCAATTATATTAATAGTTTTCCTAATATTAAACCAGCCCTGCATTCCTGGTATAAATCCTACTTGATCATAGTGTATTATCCTGGGGATGATTTTCTGAAGTCTTTTTGCTAATATCTTATTTAAGATTTTAGCATCAATATTCACTAAGGAAATTGGTCTATAATTTTCTTTCTCAGTTTTCGATCGACCTGGTTTAGGTATCAGTACCATGTCTGTGTCATAAAAGGAGTTTGGTAGGACTCCTTCATCTCCTATGTTTTTCAAATAGTTTACATAGCATTGGGGCTAATTGTTCTTTAAATGTTTGGTAGAATTCACATGTAAATCCATCTGGTCCTGGGGATTTTTTCCTGGGGAGTTGATTAATAGCTTGTTCTATTTCTTTTTCTGAAATGGGACTATTTAAGCAATTTATCTCCTCCTCTGTTAATCTAGGAAGCCTATATTTTTGGAGGAAGTCATCCATTTCACTTAAGTTATCAAATTTATTGGCATAAAGTTGGGCAAAGTAACTCATTATTTCTCTAATTTCCTCTTCATTGGTGGAAAGATCTCCCTTTTCATTTGTAAGACTAACAATTTGATTTTCCTCTTTCTTTTTTCTGATCAGATTTACCAAAGGTTTATCTATTTTATTGGCTTTTTCATAAAACCAACTCTTGGTTTTATTTATTAATTCCATAGTTTTTTTACTTTCAATATTATTGATTTCTCCTTTTAATTTTTGTATTTCAAGTTTAATTTTTGGTTGGGGGTTTATCTATAGTTATAGTGAATAGATTTTTTTTTCTTGCTAAATTTTGTTAGTCATATAAGGAAAGACTGATCGTTTTTTGTGGATTTATCATCCTTTTCAAAGTTTGAATTGTTACTCCTTTCATTATCTCATTTACCACTTTCAATCAAACATTAGGTTCTTCCCAATTTTGTTTATTGCATAGCTTTTATCAGACCTCTCCTCATTGCCACCACCCTAGTTCAGACCTTTATGAGTTTATGCCTGAACTGCTATGATAGTCTTTATCAATATTGCCTTCACAAATTCTCTCCTTTCTTATATATACTGAACAAAAAATTTTATTTATTATGTCACTCTACTGCTCAAATATCTTTCAAGCATAGCACTCCACAGTCTGACTTAAACATTATTTTCTGCTTTTACTTCCCACTACTCAGTTATATTGGTTTATTTATCACTCCAACCAAATTGGTTTACTAATTTTTAAAATAAAATATATCTTTCATTCTCTTACATCTATGTATTTCCTTATGGTAGTCTCTTTATTTGAAAAACCTATATATCTCTACTTTTATCAAAATCATACATATACTTTTATCAAAATTATACATATGCTTCATATATATCCAGCTTAAATTCCAGTCTTATTAAAGAATTTCTTTGTTGTACTTATTCAAAATGACCTTTCCTCCTTGAACTCTTTTTACCACTTACTTTCTAGCAACAATTTGTTTAGGAAAGCTGATTTTTAATCAATGTGTCTCTCTTTTCCTATTCTTTTAAAAAATTATATATTTTATATTTTATTTTCCCCAATTACATGTAAAAATGATTTTAAAATTTTAAGTCCAAAATTCTCTCCTTCTCTCTCTATCCTGTTTAAGAAAACAAAGGATTTGGTATCTGTTCTAATTATATAATCATGCAAAACAAATTTCCATATTAGTCATGTTGTAAAAGAAAACAGACCAAAAAACTCCACAAGAAAAGTTAATTTTAAAAAAAAGTATACTTCAACCTGGAATCAAATTTCATTAGTTCTTTTCCTGGGAATGGATGATATTCCTCAAGAGTCATTCAAAGTTGTCTTGGATCACTGTTTTGCTGAGAATAGTTAATTCATTCACAGTTGATCATCTTACAATACTGCTGTGACTGTATGTTTCCTAGTTCTACTCATTTCACTTTGCATTAGTTCCTGTAAGTTTTTACAGGCTTTTCTGAGAGCATTCTTCTCATCATTTCTTATAGCATAATAGTATTCCATCATAATCATAATCCACAGCTTGTTCAACTATTTCCCAGTTTGTGGTAATGTCCTCAATTTCTAATTCTGTGCCACCAGAAAAGAGCTGCGATAAATATTTTTTTGCAAATACAAGTTCTTTTCCTTTTTTCATTTTTTATCTCTTTTGAGATATTAGATATCTCTTTTGGGATATAGACCTAGTAATAGTATAGGTCTAAAGATATACATGGCTATATAGCTCTTTGGGCATAATTCCAAATTGTTCTACATAATAGTTGAATCAGTTTACAACTCTGCCAACAATGCATGTGCCTCAATTTTCCATATCCTCTCCCTCTAACATCTGTCATTTTCCTTTTTTGTCCTATTATCTAGTATAATAAATGTGAGGTAGTGCCTCTGAATTGCATTATTTGAATATCTTTAATCAAGATAATATAGAACATTTTTTTCACATGGCTATGGATAGTTTTGATCACTTCATTTGAAAACTGATGCAATCCTAGCTTCTTTGCCCTCTATTACATATATATACTATAAGTCCATATGTCCTTTATGTAAAACATGCTAAATCTTGTGTTTTTCTGACTGCAGCTCTATGATACTTGAATTATTTTTTCTGACTGCTTGCAATATTTTCTCCTTGGCCTGGGAGCTCTGGAATTTGGCTGTTATATTCCTGAGATTTTTCATTTTGGAATGTCTTTCAGGAGGTGATTTGTAGATTCTATTTCTATTTGATCCTCTGGTTATAGAGTACCAGGGCAGTTTTCCCCGGTAATTTCTTGATCAATGTTTAGGCTAATTTTTTGATTGTGGCTTTCAGGTAGTCCAAAAATGTAAAAATTCTCTCTCCAGGATCTATTTCTCAAGTTAGTGATTTTTCCAATGAGATATTTCAACATCTTTTTTTTTTTCATTTTCTTGGCTTTGTTTTATTGTTTCTTGATGTCTAATAGAGGCATTAGCTTTGACTTACTCAATTCTAATTTTTAAGGAATTATTTTCTTCAGTAAGCTTTTGTACTTCTTTTTATGTTTGGCCAATTCTATTTTTCAAGGCATTCTTCTCTTCAATGGATTTTTGTAGCTCTTTTACATTGGCCTATTTTGGTTTTTTAAGGTGTTATTTACTTCAGTATTTTTTTAATGCTTACTTTACCAAACTGTTGATTCTTATTTTCTTGCATCACTCTCATTTCTCTTCCCAATTTTTCTCTACTTCTCTTACTTGATTTTAAAAATCCTATTTGAGCTTTTCTATGGCCTGGGACCAATCTTTGAGGCTTTTGATATAGGAGTTTTGACTTTTTTTTTTCTTCTGGCTATGAGTTTTGATTTTCCTTGTCACTTTCTTTAGTAATTTTCTGTAGTCAGAATTTTTTCTATTGTTCATTCATTTTAACAGCTTATTTCTTGACTTTTAACTCTTTGCTAAAGTGAGGCTCTGCTTCTGGGGTAAAGGATGCATTGTCCCAAAATTCAAAGGTTTTGTGCAACTGTCTTCAGGGATATTTCTAAGGACCTCTAAGTTTTTGTATCTTCTAGGATGATATGCTCTAAGGAGAAATATTTACTACTCCCCTGTCTGATGGTTTAGTTTGTGAGCAACCATAAACACTTTATTCTGTTTTGGAATTATAATGAGGTTCTCTATTCTACCCCTTCCCCTCTCCCCCACTGTAGCCCATACCACTCTGCTCTACTACCGCTCCTTGTCCTGGGATCAAGACCAAGAACTATGACCCATATCTGAGTATGGGCAAAGCAACAGGGTCTTGCCTCTATTGCCAGCAAAAATTCTATTGTAATCTTCTAAAAAATTTTTCAATCCCCTTATGATGTGTGGGCTGAGAGCTCTGGAAGTAGATAATATTGCTACTGATTCAGTTTCTCCCAAGGCCTGCTCCTTGTTTGCTATGGCTTGGTCTACAGTGATGCCCCCTGCCCTGGATTGAGCTCCTTTCTCATCCCAGAGCAACAAACCTTTTCCTGCTGAGCTGCTATGTTCTCTTGGGCTTTAAAGAATGTTTCACCCCTGTCCTTTTATGGATTCTGCTGCTCCAAAATTTATTTTGAGGCATTATTTAAAGTTGTTAGAAGGCATGTCCCTGCCTTTTCTCCTCCATCTTGGCTCTGCCTCTTGTTCATCTTTTTAAAATAATCCCCACATGTGTTTTCCTTGTTCTATACTCATCATTCATCATTGCTTGCATAGATTCTAAACCTTTTTCATCTGGGTAATTTTCTAAGTGGTACAGTGAAGAAGACCTACGTTCAAATATGGCCTCAGATGCTTACTAACTTTATAATCCTGAGAAAGTCACAAGAAACCCTGTTTACCTCAGTTCCTCAGTTATCAAATAATATAGAGAAGAAAATGCAAACCATTCCAGTATATTTGCCAAGAAAATCCAAATGGAGTCACAGAGAATCTGTTATGATTAAAACAATTGAACAAAAATTTCCCCGATTTTTTTTTCCTTTTGGTGACTTTGTTGTTTATTTATATCATTCTATGTTCTAACAAAGAAAATTAATTACATTTTTTTCTATTATATTTTCCATGTATATTTCCAAGTAGTGGAATTTTACCATTAGCTTGTCCTGAGGTTATTTGTTTGTTTTATTTGATTCCTTATTATATTTATGAAGTGTTGTATAATTTCTTTATTTAGGTTATGCTTGAAGACCTCCACTTTGGAGGTCAGAGTTTGAATTGAAACTCAGGTCTCTTTAATCCAAGTTCACCATTCTTTCTGTTAATCTGTATTGCATCCTATTTGTATCATTAAATGTTTTTCTACTGTTCTTAGTATTTCCTACAATTTTGATGCTTCTGAGAAGAATATTAGTGCTAAAAATATGGACTTTTGCAGAAGCCAAGAACCTGAAAGTATTGAAAGTACAGTATAATTTTCCCAAATGTTTCAGTTGCAGGCTGTTTTTTATCTCTATTTTGTGACATTGTACATTTATAGCACCTGTCTGTATTATACTGATGGACTAACAAAGGACTGAGGGACATTTTTTAATCAGTCTGTTTTATCTAACACTGGGTATACAATTCAAAACTTTTCTTTATCTTGGTAGAATTAATCAGAAAATTTTTGCCATACTAGCATAACCTTTGAGAATATAGAGACATCCTCATATTAAAATAAGACACCAGAGTGATACCTTTGCAGAATTCAATTGCATAATGACTTTTAACTTATTAGGATTCATTATGAATGCCATTCTTTTGAATAACTTTCTGGTCCATATTTCAGATTTCTCCAAAGTTTTTTGGGGGGTATCTTTTGCAGGTATATTGGAGGAGTATATCCTTTTTAGTCATCCCACTAAATATCTATCACTACAGCACATTAGGTGGAACTAGACTTATGAAGAAAAGAATATCATGACAGTTCAATAAAATATGAGCATTGAAAAGTTCAAATTGTTAGCATAAGTTGTTAGTTTCATTGTACTTCTTGTAAGTTGATGTTGTGAGGAAGATAGTAGAAAAAAGCTCCCATTTTCTTGTTTGTCCTTCATTTTGAAGAAGACCATTGCTGGCATGAAGTGATGTTTTGATTTGTGTGTGAATTGAGGCAGAGTTGTGCAAGTCTTCAGCCTGACTCTTTCATCTAGAGTCATGGAAGCCCATGGTCAGGATACCTGGTGTGCCCTAGAATGCTGTGGATGGAAACAGTGGAGAGACTAAGATCAGCTGCTAACAGATCTCAGACAGAGGCTTCTCTTGATATTATGGCCTGTCTACATTTTTTTTATTAATGGAGAGCCTTTCATTTAGCTGATTCTTTGTCAAGTTGTTTTTAATACTCATACTAATGTTTGTTTTGATTTCCATCCCTCTAACTTATTTGCTAATTACTTTTACTTCAGGTTTTAGTGTTTTTGCCAGCCTCTTCAATACAAATTAGAGAACCCCATCCTCACCACATCTCCAGCTTCTTCTTGTCTCTGCCACTTACTATCTGTTTGATTTAGAGCAGGTCATTCCCTAGGCCTGTTTCCTCATTTATAAAATGGGGAATTTGAGTAAAATGGTCTTCAAGATCCCTTTCTGCTTTAATTCAATGTTCCTATGATCGGCAGTCTAACCTTGGTGTTCTGTGCAGTATGAATAGGACTTTCATGAGAAAATTTAAATGCTAATGATGTTTTCTCTTGATTATGTATAAAAAATGCTTACTCTGTTAGACAATATTTTGATATGAAGTCTAGATTAATTTCCTCTATTCTGAAGGAAATTATCCTTAGCTCCTCTAACACATAGGGATTCAGTAAAATTCTTCTTGAATTTTCCTTTTGATTTCTTCTTCAAGAAGTTGATATCAAAACAAGGATAAAAAAAAAAAGAATCAGGGAAAGAGGGGAGAGGAGCTTAAAAATATTCAATTTACATGAAGACGAACATAATATAACAGGAAAGCTCTTGAACTTTAGATACTTTTTCCAGATTTGTTAGCAATTAGCTATGTGACTTCATGCAGGTAACTTCACCCTTCTGGGTAGGAGTGTCTTGGTAAATGTTTTAATAACTTCTTCCCTTCCAAAAAAAGTATACACATTACAGACTTTTAAATTTATATTGTATTAACATTTTTCTCCATCACTTTCTTAAGAGTAGACTATGAACAAAACAATAAAGCTAAATAATAGTGTTTGCTAATTTGGAAGGTTTAAATGCTCACATTGAAAATTAAATAATAGTCCTCTGGAGCCAGGCTGAGCTGCCTCCAGTATACCACTACTTCTTGGACTTAGTTTCCTCAAATAAAAGATGAAGGGTTTTAATGTAGCAATCAATAAGATTTTTAAAGAGCTTACAATGTATCAGGAATTATGCAAAGTGCTGGAGATACAAAAAGGGGGTGGGGGGAATGTGGCACAAAACCAATCTCTTTCCTTAAGGGGCTTTCATTAAGAGAAATCAAAATATAGAAGATAAAAATAAAATACTTTTTAAATCAGTGTAGATAGGAAACAATCTTAGAGGGAATTGCACTATACCTAGGGGGACCAGAAGAAGACTTTTGAAGTCAGGACTTGAGCAGAGTCTTAAAGGAAGTCAGGAATTCTAAGTTAGGGAGGGAAAATGTTCTTCAAAAGAGGAAAATCCAATGCAAAAGGCAGAGTTGTATTTGAGGAATAAATGGACCTGTATGGTTGGAGCACAGAGTAGGTGAAGGGGATTGAAATGATAGGAAAGGATCAAGTTGGAAGACCTTTAAAAGCCAACTAATGGACTTTTTAGGGAACTGAAATGAAAATGAAGGGTGAAGGAACTCTCAGAGAATTACTTCAATTTTTTTTCCAATGAAATATGAGGCAAAGTCTTCAACAAAGTGAATGAGGAGGTATTGTGTGGGAGTCTTGAAGAGAGAATAAAAGGTTTGCATCTTTTGCAAGATTGGGAATCAATTAGCTAGATGTAGGATTGTGGTAAAGGCAGCCTGGAAATGGCAAGGGGTGTAAATAGTATTTCATATCTACCACAAGGATCATTGAGTGAAAATAATTGAAAATGAAACCAGTACTGGAGAGGGTGACAAAGGAAACAGTGATATGAAAAGAAGCCAAGTATCAGTGAGGACTAAAAAATAGGATGAGTGAAAAAAGAAGAGTTTGAAAGTGAAAGAAAACTTGCTAATTATGAAGCAGTGTTGCAGAAGGCATATTGCAAAGGGCAGGCAAGTCTGGAGTGGGACCTGGGAAGTTAATTTTGAGGGGAATAGGAGTAAGAGAACATATACCCAAGTTTGGAAGAAGGTTGGTTCTTTTAGGACTTTTTTCAGTCTCACAGGAATAGAAAGAGTAGGAAGGTCTGGTGACAAGCTAACCTGAACAGTGAGTCCAGTTGGAGTAATGGGGAGGTAGGCTGATGAAAGCAGGAGATACTGTTATTATATGCTGCTTAATCTAAGTCTTACAGTTGATCAGTGCTATTTTAAGGAGAAAAGTTTTCTGAGGTTTTCCCTAAATTCCAGCTTTGGTTTCATTTTTAAAACTTCAGGGAAACTTCATTATTATTATTGTTGGTGGTGTTTTTAAATAGAATAGTCAAATCATTTATTTATTTATTTTAATTAAGTTTTCCTATTTCATTTTTTAAATTTTTTAAAATTGAAGCTTTTTATTTTCAAAACATATGCAAGGATATATATATATATATATATATATATATATATATATATATATATATATATTTTTTTTTTTTTTACCATTGACCCTTGCAAAACCTTGTGTTCCAATTTCCCCTCCTTTCTCCCCACTCCCTCCCCTAGATGGCAAGTAATCCATTATAAGTTAAACATGATAAATATATATATATGTAAATCCAATATAGGCATACATATTTATACAAGAAAGTTAGGGAGCTGCACAAGAAAAATTAGCTCAAAAAGGAAAAAAATGAGAAAGAAAATAAAATTTAAGCAAACAATAACAAAAGAAGTGAAAATGCTATATTGTGATCCATAATCAGTTCCCACAGTCCTCTCTCTGGGTGTAGACAGCTCTCATCATCACAGAATCACTGGAAGTGGTTTCAGGGAAACTTTGAATAAAAAAGCCTTAATTCTAGTATTTATCTGCTTTCAGTTTATCAGAGAAATGATAATAATTTGCTTTCTAGTGTTTCTTCTTAGAGCCTCTTTTGTTTTCATTCTTTCTAACCTTTATTTTCTTTTCTATGAACATCTCCACCATACATTTATTAGTGCCTACTAAAAGTGAGAAACTGTGCTAGGGAGTACTTTCCATGCATTTTTCTATTTCTTTGTGACTCTATTTAGGTCATATGAAACCAAGAGTTCCTTATTTATTAACTTAGAAGTTTACAACTAAAGCTTTGGAGGAGTCAGCGTGGACTTCATTCTTCTATTCAATTCAATGTTACCTATGTTAAATTCCTGGACATATAAAATTTATGAATCCTGGGCTGTCTCTTTCTATCCCAACTTCTTTCTTTTCTGTTAGCTTAATGCTTTGGCCTCCTGGTTCCCTTGGTTCATTGCTATCATCCTTTATTCCACCTGGATTTCTCTAAATCCAGATTCCAAATTTGATACTTACCATCTGTGTGCAAGTCATTTAATTTCTCTGGGCCTCAGTTTTCTCATCTGTAAAATGAGAGTATTGGACTACATTCTTCTGCATGTGTCCATATTACATGTCGCAATTGATGATATTTTTGCAATCATGGATTTTTTAAATAGCTAGCTACTATCTAAGGCTGAAATTTAAGCAATTAAATTCAATAAACAAGATTATCAATTTAGCATAGACATAAGCCTAGAGATGAATTGCTAAATGGATTAATTTACTAAGGCTATAACAGGCTTCTAATAGATTATTTAATCTGGCCTCTATAAGAAATTTGTTTAGATTCTTAAAAGAACCAAATTATCTTTTTTTCCCTATCTGATCATTTCAAAATACATCTGTACAGATCATAAATCATTTTAAAAGATCATCTATAGAGAGAAATAATTTCTTCCCTCTAATAAGATTCACACTCCCTCAGGGCTAGGACCATGTCATATCCTTTTGTCCTATCCCTAATCAGCATTTGGCACAATTCTGGGTATAATCCAGTGGGGCTGGATATGACACTGAACTGAAGCAAACTGTTAAAAGTTGGAAGTCATTATAGATCTGCAAATACTGACCAAGAAAGTTCATCCAAATTGTACAAAATCATTGATAAGTTTATACAAAACAAAATGTAAATAATTGTTAAAGTTCTTGTTTACTTTGCTTTTAAAAAAACTAGTCTCTAGGCTAAAAATGAAAACAGTATTCAAATTGTCATGAAGTGAAATTGGATGTGTTGACTCTTTTTAAAAAAAGAGTACCCTAATCTCAATTTTCCTGGGAAAAAAAAAAGATTGTTTCCAAAATAGTGGTAAATAGTTATTTAAGGAAATAATGGTTGTTTTCCTAAATTATATATTTACTTACAAAGACTAAAACTCAATTAGTAAGTGAAGTGCAATTTAAGGATAAAGAACCAATATTAAAAAAAATTAAATCTAAACGGTTCAATCTAAATGAGTTTAGCCAACTGAATTCTAAACCCCAGGAGTATTCCTACCTTTGTGATTAATTGGCAGTTCTCAGAACTGTTTGATTGGTATGTCAGACAGTAACTTAGTTTTTTTTGTAGACCTTCATCTAGCATTCTTACTTTTGAAATTACATACTATAGGCCATAAAAATGAAATCATAGTCATGGTGCATTGAAGGAAGAACACTTTTTACTTTCTGTAATACCATTTTGATTTTTGTTTTGGTAGGATACACTTTTGGTTAAAATATGTTTTTTGATTTTCAAAATGTATTTTATTTGAAAAAAACAGAATAAGAAAAAAACAGAAAAGGAATATAAAATAGGGCTTCACCCTAGCAATACACCTAGATTTGGTGTTCCTAATCAGCTGAGGTTCAGAGTCCCGACTTGACCAATAATCTGGCAGGTGTAGTTCCTGCTGAAGCTCCAGGCACATCTAGCTAGCCCACTTGGTATGTTTAAGGAGCTAGCCCAGAGGTGTTTGTACTTCAGGCAGGTTAAATCCTAGCCCAGGATCTTTCTTTGGATTTTCTCAGGTTGTAACTGAAGGACCCTGTTCTGTCCCAAATCTTCTTGATTTTTCACCATTCTATTGCTTGCACTGAGGAGCAAATTTGTTCTATTTGTAGGGGAAATCTGGAGACCTTAAAATTAGCCAGCCTACTCCTCCATTTTTTCAGAATCCTCCTCTCTAAAATCAAAGGCAACATGATATAAGGGAACCATAGTTTGCCTCAAAGCAAAGAACTGGGTTCAAGTCCTGATACATACTGGCTCTCTGAGCCTGGGCAAATCACTGAATTGTTCACAGTATCTGAATATCAATTGCAGAGATAGTGTTGACCTGTAATGGTAGTTGTGAAATCACAGGTTCAGTCCCTATATTATTGACAAACATAGTTAAATGTGGACAAAGAATAAAAGAGAATGTGAAATTATGTTGTTTTGTCATGTAGTTTTGCCCAACATATTTTTATAATTTCCCCAAGGTTCTTTTCTCTAAGTTAAAGTTATTAAAGTCTTAGAAAATTATAGTATATCATTTAGGAGTTGTGTATACATTCTCCTTAAAAAAAAAAAAAAACCTGTAGATTTTAGTGACCTTTAAGAACCTGAAACACAAACACAAAATGTCCACAAAGGTGGACATTCAGTGAAATAGTGGATTTTCAAACATTCATGATGAAAAGACCAGAGTCTAATAGAAAATTTGATTTTCAAATACAGGACTCAGGAGAAGCATAAGGAGGTTATCAGGAAAGTGATTTAATATCAAGGACTTAATTAGGCTTATCTGTTTACATGTCTACATGGGAGAAAAATTATAATTTATGAGAACTTTTTCATTATTATAGCAGTTTGAAGGAATATATATATAGAGAGAGAGAGTGCGCAAGTGTAAGTTGAATATGGAAGGATATTATCTTTTAAAAAATGATGAAATTAAGGGGGGAGAGAGGAATGTACTTGGAGAAAGGGAAAGGTTTTAATTATCTGCCATAAAAAAGAAGGAAGAAAAAGCTCTCCTTCAGTGGAGGGGAAGAGGGAGGTGAGGGTAAATGAATGAACCTTACTCTCATCAGAACTGGCTCAAAGAGGAAATAACACGTACACTCAATATGGATATAGAAATCCATCTTATTCTGCAGGAAAATAGGAGGGGAATGGGATATGGAAAAGGAGGGAGGGTGATAAGAGAGAGTATATTGGGGGAGGGAGTGGTCAGTGGCGAAACATTTTTGAGGTTGGGCAGGGTAAAAAGAGAGAGAAAAAATAAATAGGTGGAAATACTGTTAGCAATAGTAATTGTAAAAAGAATTTTGAAGCAAATTTATCTGGTAAAGCCTTATCAAACACAGAGAGAAATAAGAGCTATGCCCCAATTGATAAATGATCAAAAGATATGATCTATGCCCAAAGGGCTATAAATTCATATATATATATATATATATATATATATATATCCTTTGACCTAACAATTCCACTCTTAGGCATGAATATCAAAAGAAATTTTAAAGGGGGGAGGAGGAAAAGGACCTATATGTAGAAAAATATTTATCAGTCTCTTCTGAGGGCAAAGAATTGGAAATTGAAGAAATGCTCATCAAATGGGGAATGGCTGAATAAATTGTGGTATATAACTGTCATGGAATATTGTTGCTATATGGGAAGTAATGAGCAGAATGCTTTTGGAAAAAAGACCTGGAAAATCCTTCATGAACTCAAGCAAAGTAAAATGTACTCTATACAAGGTAATAGCAATGTTCTGGGATGACCAGCTGGAAATGATTTAGCTATTTTCAGCAGTACACGGTCCATGACTACTCTGAAGGACTTATGGTGAAAAATCCTATCTATAATCAAATAAACTGATTGTGTATCTGAATAGATTGGATATTTTCTTTTCTTTTTTTTTACTTTATTTTTCTTGAGGGTTTTTTGTTTTTTTTTTTTAATTAGGATGGGAGACCTATGTTTTCTTTCATGACTTTTATGGAAATGTGTAACTTCACATGGGATTTCTTAATGGGGGACAGGAATGGGAATTAGGGAAAGAATCTGGAGCTCAACAGTTTAAAAATAATTTTAAATGTAACTGGGGGGGGGGGAAGCTAGGTGGTGCAGTGGATAGAGCACCAGCCTTGAATTCAGGAGGACTAGAGTTCAAATCTGGTCTCAGACACTTAACACTTCCTAGCTGTGTGACCCTGAGCAAGTCACTTAACCCCAGCCTCAGAAAAAAAAAAAATTCAAATATAAATGTAACTGGGGAAAATTAAAATTTTTAAATAAATTTAAAAATTATCTTCTATCACTCATTTTACAGATTAATAAGCTGAAATTTAAGGATGCTGACTTGTACAGTGTAGACAGAAAGTTGAGTTAATCCAAAGGTAATTGACTTGCCCAAGGTCACATAGATAGTAACAGACAGAACTTAAATCTAATTCTTCTAAATTCACACAGATTCTTTTCATTATGTTAGCTTTAGGGAAATTGCATTCAAGGTTTTCATTTGTTGTTTGTTTGCTTGTCTCACCACATTCTGAGAAACTGAGTGGAACTCAGGAAAAAAAAAAAAGAATATTTGAATTTTGTCAAGAAGCTATTGGTTGCTGAGAACACAAATCTTAGTTACTTCCAGCTTAAAATTGAAAAGACTCTTCTTTGCCAAGGTTATATTTTAACATGTATAACAACAAAGTTCTTTTACACAGAACATATATTTGAATGCTGTATTTAAAAAAAAATTAACATCAAATATTTATTGAAAACTTGATTTAATAATATAAAACATTTATAGTGAAATATATAGATTTTTCTATTAATGTATATTTTAAAAAAATAAACACACATACAACTATGTATAAAGAAAACCAAAACCTTTCTGAATAATTCTATGGGTAGTAACATATGGGTAGATAACACAGAATGATTACCTACATGATTACTCCATACTAGGCACACAAATATGACAAGCATACTGAAACTATACTTTGCTTAAAGAGAATCTAATATATGTGAAAATGCAGATTTTTTAAAAAGGTAATCCTAAGAAAAGATTTATCCTAAAATTCTTTTAATTTGCAAACTCTTTGAAGTATGTCAAAATGTCTGATTTATAAAAATTTGATTTTCATGCAACTTTTCAGAGTACATTTATTGTATTAAGTGAGATACATCTGCACCCTATTGCAAAATGGTAGGGTTTTACACACATTCACACACAAATAAAAGGTAAACACACATACACATACACATATAGGCCTTTATCCAGTATCTTAGCACCTATATACAGTTTGTTGTTTATAACAAACATGACAATGTTATATGAATAATTGTAGGTAGTTACATACTTCCATATTCAAGTCTTCAATGGCTCCCTACTGTTAATTCTTTTTGGCTCAATTTGGGAAGCAATCTCTACTATCCTACTTCAAATCAAAATGTCTGCATTGATAGAGGAAGTTTCTCTTTCCTGGCATTTTCTATACCAATCATTATCACAGAACTAGTCCTTAACCCTACCCCAAGTGGTTATGAGGTAGCGAAAGGGTGTTATATCTAGAGTCACAAGTCTAATTTTAGCTTTCCTACATATTTTTTTTATCACCTATGTTAACTCTGGGAAAGCCACTTAATGGCAATGGTTTATTGTTAAATGAATGTGATCAAGGTCCCTATATGGAGTCACTAGCTTGAGAAAAGGGATAAGTTGTTCAGTTATTTCAGTCATGTCTAATCCTTTGTGACTTCATTTTGGATTTCTTGACAAAGGTACTAGGGTGGTTTGTCATTTCCTTCTCCGGTTCATTTTATAATGATACTGAGGCAAACAGAATTAAGTGACTTGCCCAGCATCTCATAGCTATTGTGCCTGAGATCGGATTTCAACTCCAGAAGAAGTTGCTTCCTAATTTCAATATTCCTATTATTTTATCTTAAACTGACTCCTTTTCACAAGGTAAGGGCAAATTGATAAAAGTTACCTTCTATGGAAATATTGGAATTAAGGATAACTAGAGAGTTGCAAGTCTCTAACACTGGAATGGAATTATTTTAAGATTTAATTCTTAGTGGTTGCATACATATTTACCTTGGAAAGGCCCTGAACTGAACAAAATTGTGCCCAGATTGTATAGGAGGAAGAGAGCTGATAGAATTGTATATGGGAAATTGAACAAATGATGAGGTCTGGAATTAGGAGTACCTAAATGAAATTAGGGTTTGAGGTCTAGTGGCAGATTAGGAGTTCAGGGAGTCAAACAGAGCTCCCCTGCAACCCCTTTGTATTCAGTGCAAGAATACACAGTTAAATGAGGTCTAGTGCAAGAATCCCCTGTAAAGGAATTTACAGACCCAACAACCTAGATTGATAAAGGAGATTTATTATGAGGTTTGGAAATAAAGTTAAAGTCTAGTTAGTAAAGGTGAAGGTTGAGATAAGAGGGCATCAGAAACAGTGTTCCAGTGGGCAGAGACCCTTGGCATGCCAGGTGTAAGGCTGCCATGTTAGGAACCTCTGCAAAGAGAGGACTCCAGCTTGGTTCTTTTATAATGAGAGATTTAGCTAAAGGGGCCTGTGGGTGGAGTCCCAAATTGGCTCAGATCCAGTGGGGGCTGGGACAAGCCCAAATCTCCTATTGGAATTCAAAGGGATGCTTTTGATCAGGATTTGTGAATCAAAGTCCTGGCTTCTTGAATTGATAATGCATCAGCTAGGAAGGGCTGGGAATCAGAAAGGAATAAAGCCATCTGAAAGGACTAGTTTCTTAAAGGGACCACAACAAGCACTTCCAATGGTTCCAAGTTGTTCCCTGATACCATTTTTTTAAAAAATCCTCTTTTAATGCCAATATTCCTCCAGCAATGCTATCTAGCTGGGCTTTTTTTCTGAAGAATAAAGATTGTGGGCAATTCAGAGGATAAATAATAGATGCATGTTAGGTATAACCTAATTCTATGTATTGCATAGAATTAGGTTATACCTAGCACACATTTATATATACAAATATATACACATGCATATACACATATATGCACACACTTGTATACATGTGTGTATATGTTTATAAGTATTATAGTTCCCCCTCCCAATAGGATTGGATAAAGAGGGCAAAAGATATCATATAGTTCAAGTGCTATACTGATGCCTATTCATTGTCTCTGTTTATGAGACCAATTATGGAGTTATTGGTTTGGAAATCTTAAACTATTTAACATCTCAAATTCATTAACTATACAGTTAAATGATCCTATCCTTCTCAATACTCATTTGATGGGCTTGGTTGTTTAATACAGGACATGGTTTTCTTTGTGTAAATTCTTCTATCTGAAATTCTGAGTACAGATTATGTCCTAGTAACAATTAGTAGAACTTTGATTGCATATACTTTTTTTTTTTTGGAGTACATTGGGAGAAGAGAAATTTAGATTGATTCAAATCAGGATTTTAGCTTTGTTCCAAATTCAAATGCTGAAAATATTCAAGCATTGATTATGGACAGAGTCCTTATTGAATTTCCAACAAAAATGTGATAATTTACAAAGAAAGATAGAACATGAAGTAGAAAGAAAACAGAATTTGAATTTCAGGATCTCAGTTCAAATCCCAGGTTCTTGGCCTACTGTATGACTCTGGACTTATTTTCTCACATGTAAAAGGGGCTGAAGAGTTTTACTGATGTTCTTTCCTCTTTTTCCTTTTGAGCTAGAAATCTATGATTTGTTTCTTAACACACGTTCTTTGGTAGTTTCAAAAGTTGGGCTCCAAAGAACCTCTTCATTTAGAACAGCATCCAGCTCATGGTGTATTTTAGAGCCCCGGTTCCTTCAAACCTTTATCTACACTCACCTATTAGCCACTTTACTTCTCCCTAACCATCTGATACCTTCCATTTATTTTTCCATTTATTTACTCTGTCTTATCCATTAAACCACATGTGCTCTACGTACATATTTCTATATGCACTTAAGAGTTATCCTCTTGTATTTCTGTTCTTGTATTAATTGTTTTTATATCAGTATGATAAAACTTGAGCTTTAAAATTTGGGATTTAAGCTGTGGTTATTTTCTTTAGCTCAATTACCTATAATATAGAAAATGGTTTACACACCGGGATATCAGGTACCCCCTAGGGGAACCCAATTGTTCAATTTACAGATACATAGAAATAAATAAAACTACAGATACATTTCCATTTTAAGTCATTAATGCAGTAGGTGTACCCGAGTCAGCTCAAAATACGCAAATGGTTAAGTAGACGGTAGGACTAGGCACAAAGGTACTTGGGAGTATAAAGAGAAAGTGTCCACTATCAGTCCAAGGAGTTTGGTCCCTGTTACAATTATACACTTTTGGAACATGCCATAGGTAAGAAACAAATGATTAAAAATAACTTGCCCTTACATATTACCCTTTGATCTAAAGTTTCCAAGCCAACTACAGCTATAATTATCCCTGTTTCAACAGGGCCTAAGGATATCCGGTATGACTCCGTTCCCCTTCACGTGTTTTTGGAGCCACTCACTGAATTGCAGCTATTTGGGATCACTCATTTCACCGCCGGGCTGCACCCTGGGAACACGCAGAGCCGGGGTGATCTCATTCCTCTCGATTGTTTTCCGGGGCATTGAATATAGGGCCACGCGCACGGCGCTCATTTAGGAATCTTAAGAATCAAAAACTTATAGGGTTTGGGAGAGAGTAAGCGTCCGGGGCTCCTCCTTTTCTCCGCTAGGCAGCTCCTCACATCTTGCAATTCAAGGACCGTCCATACAGAAAACTATGATCCTCAGGGCCGCAGCCCTGGGCCACAAGACGACGGGAGGTTCCGGGCACACCGCCTCCGGCAGTGCTGCATGAGAGGGCGGGGTCTCCCGTTCCCAGGAAGGAAGAACCTCGGGCCTTTGGAGTTAAAAACACGGAACACGAATTTCTCACCAACCCTCCCCCCGACGCACATGCACGCACATGCACGCACACGCCTGCGCGAGCTATGCTCAAGGACTTAGCCACAGAAGCAACTGGGCCTCCGGGCTGTAGAGACTTATGTGCCCCTAGTCCCAACCATTACGTAGAGAATGCGAGAGAGTCTGCTCCACCCCTCAATATCTGCGGCTTTCAAATACTCTGGAAACAATTCACCCAACCCCGTCCGCCCACCCAGGGGAGGTTCCGCCACGACCACAATCCTGCTCATTCCTCCCAGCCGAAGCCCTGGCTGGCCAATCACGCTCAGCCGAAGTCTTGCGATAGGTCCAAAGCAGACTCGGATTGGTCGAGCTCAAGGAGTTCATTCTCCCTCCCCTTCCCCTTTCCCCTCTCCGGAGCGCAGCAGCCGTTGCCCAATAAGAAAGAGTATTATAAGTCTTCCCCCTCCCTCCTTCCCACCCCGCCTCAGTGAGGGATGGGACGATTCGGGCTGGCTGGGATGTCCTCGGAAGCCCCCTTCTCTCAGCCAATCACTAAGCGATGTGGCTCAACCTCCCCAGTGGAGTTTTTCGACCAATGACAAAGCGGCCCAGGCACAGGGTAGCACACCTTCCTGGGGCTTTTAACCATTTTGGGCCTCTTCGCACTTTTCTGCGAGAGCAGACGATTGGAAAGTCTTTGATTAAGCCATTGCTGCGGCTGACGAATTTCAGACATTGCCTGTGACCTAATCAGGAAACGTGGCTTTCCAACGCTTTTCTTTTCCTTCAACTCCTCTTCCTCGATCGCCAGTCTTCAGCTCCTTCCGTCGCCTCGGGGCGTAGGGGGTTGGGAGGGGAGGGTTGTCTAGCGGTCGCTTCCAATTGGCTCCTGCTGTCCCTCGGCTATTTCCGGAAGGAGCAGCGGACAGACGACGCTCTCTGATTGGCTCGGGTCAGCGTTCGGCCGAAGCGGGCGGGCGGTGTGCGAGGCACAGGCTTTGGCCGGCGATTCCCAGACGCCTGTTACGCGGGCGGTGGGGTGCTCTGGGTAGTATTGGGTTGGGCTGGGCTAGGGAGGAGGAAGGAGGAGGAGGCGGAGGTGAGCGGGGGGTGGGGGTGGAGGAGGAGCAGGCGAGGGGAGGGGGAGCTAGGCGGCTGCGCACTAAACGTTTCTCATACAGAGCAGCCCCCGACCCTGGTGAATGCGGGCAGGAGCCGCTGCTGCCCGGACCGAGTGACAAAGGAAGGAAGGAAGGAAGGAAGCGAGGAGGAGCCGGCCCCCCCCCCCCCCCAAGCCGCTGTCAGGGCGCCGGGCTGGGGGCAAAGCGCGGACATTTACCGAGCGGGCACTGAGTGGAGCTAGGGGGCAGGAGGGCAGCGTCGGTGCCTTGGACGGGGGAGGGGGCCCTCAAGGGACGGAAGCGGTTGCCGGGTTCCCATGTCCCCGGCGTATGGGGAGCAGCATAGGAGCCGCTGCTTGGGGTCTGAAGGGAGCTGCTGCCGCCGCCGCCGCCGTCATGGCCGCTGGATCCAGCCACCGCCTGCAGCTGCCCCTGGCGCAATGAGGAGAGGAGCTGCTGCCGCCGCCCCCCGCCGTCTCTGACCGACTCCCTAGATCCGCCACCTTCGAGCTCTCCGGGCCGGGCCGCGCTGAGCCGCGCCGACCGAGCGCTCCCTCCGCCCGTCGGCCGGATTCCGCCACCGCCGCCGCCGGATCCGCCGCATTTCCAGTGGCATCACCGAGCCACCCTCCCTGCCTCCCTCCTTCCTTCCCCCTTCCCATCCCCCTTTCTCTTCAAGCAAGAGACTCGTGATCCCTCCGCCGCTTTCCTTCTTCATTGACTCAAAAAAAAAAAAAAAAAATCCCCGAGGAGGAAAAAAAAATAATATTCAAAGTACTGAAATTCCAATCAAGTAAATTCTTCCCTTCTCTTTCTTCCCTCCTCCGTTTTACCTGATATTTTTCAGGTTTTTTTCCCTTCCCCCTCCGAAGGTGAGGGGGGAGAGGAATTGTATTTTTTTTTCCCAGCCCCAAATCATCTATATATAAAAATCCATATATTATCCGTCTTGAAGGAGGATATAAATCGATCGTTTGGTTTTATATAGCTCCATAGAAGAAGTAAAAAGCTAAGAAGAAAAAAAATTTTTTTGGTCTGTGTGTGAGCTTAATGCTGCATTTGTCATTAACTTACACCCCAAAATAAAACAAAAGGAAGAAAAGGAGGAAGAAGGTGATCGGGAAAGAGAGATCATGTCAGGGCGGCCCAGAACCACCTCCTTTGCAGAGAGCTGCAAACCAGTGCAGCAGCCTTCAGCTTTTGGCAGCATGAAAGTTAGCAGTGAGTATTGATTTTTTTTTTTTTAACCCTCTTACATCTTCCTTTTAAAATACAGGCCTTGAAATGCCAGGATTAGAAAATATATTAGAAACCAGAAATTCAACCGCCTGTGTAATGGGAAAAGGTGAAAGTAGTCGCTATTCAAAGATGAAGCACCTCCCTCTCTCCTTCGGTACCTTCCCCCCACCGTCTCATTAACCTTGAATTGACAGAATGTGATTTTTATTTGGGTGTTGGAGTTTGCAAGTTTTCCCCCCTTATCTGTCGTGATTCTTAATGGATTTAGGAATGATTCTCCTAAGCAGCTGTTCAAAGAATCCATAGGAAATTAGAGATCTAAATAATCATCTTTTTGAATAAGGAAAAAGAAAAAGATTTCTTGCAGAAAACAAAAAGGACATACAAGTTGAAGTGTGTATGCCTTTTTTTTTTTTTTTAAATGAGAAGATATGTTTAGGAAGCTTAGACGTCAATATGATAGTCTTGGTTTTATGCTCTTAATAAAGCCAAATGTTTAACATTTATTTTTTTGGATGTGTAAAATAATTGCTTGTACTCTGGAGGATCATTTTGGGTCCTTGATCAGATTTTGAAATTTGAGGTTATTCCTTTTTGCCTTAAAATAAGGGGCTTGTGGCAGCACACTATACAGCATTATACGTACTGCATATGTTGTAAGTTAATTAACTGGTTTTAATATGTCATCTTATGTCTTTAAGTTGTGACAGTAGGAATTTAATGAGTTATTGGGATTTGTGTCTTGATTAAAAAGTTTCACATTTCAGTTTGACCTTTGGTGTGATTTAGAATTTTAATATCAATTTCAACATGCTAACCTATACTTGAGTTGTTGTCAACTAAAGCTATCATTTTAATTCATTTGGAAGGGGCATTGTTGTAGATGGCTATATTAAAGTCTTGAATTAAAGTGTATCTTAAAGGGAAGTGTATTGTGATTACTCCTCATATCTGAAAAAAGCTTTAGATTTTGTTATACTTTTGCAAATGTTGATGTCACTCCTGGCCTGACAGATGCACTAGGCTACTCTGAATTAACTAGTAATTATTAGAAATTATCTTTACATCTAGAGCTTTAAAGGCATCATAGAATTGAATAATTTGAAATCTTTTCTTTCATAGCTTCTGGAGTAGAAATGACTTTTAAGAATATGTTATATTGTCCCTTTTAATCCATTTTGCATCAGAAATTCATTGTTTATTGCTGTTATTGCCATATGTCCAACAACTTCAGTTCATCTTCATGCTTTTTGAAAATGCAAAATGTGAACTTGGAACAGTGTTTATAAAGTTGTAATTTTTTTAATCTTATTGAAATGCACTTCCAAAATTTGACCAATTGTATTCTCATTATTCCTGAAGTGAGATGCAGCAAGAGAAAGATGAAATAAGGTTCAATTGAATTTCCTTTCTCTGAGTGAAAATGACTTGATTAGAAAGAATAGAAATTTTAATATGGATCACTTTTTTGAAAAATTGGTTAAATTGCTTATCTTTACCAAAAGGTATTTTCAATTTTCACAGCTATTCTAGACCATTTTGACTGTGGATTTCTATTTCATAGGAGACTGCCCCTGTGTTGCTTTTAAATAATGAAGTTAAAGGTGATAATTGGGAATTTTTTTATTTTGGAAAGAATAATCAGGCTTTTGGTTTTTTGGTCATTAGCCAACTAAAGTTCTAGGCAATGGGAAAGAAGCAAACTATGCATTATACTGTGGAAGGTCAAACCATCTTAAAGTACATTATGAATTGGATTAGATGAATAAAATTCTGCTGTAATCTTCATCTGTGATGAAGCAAGTCTTAAAATAGGGTAGGAATCTCCTGAGTTGTTGAAATGTGTTTTTTATAATGGAAATTTGGAATATAGTTAAATGAGATCGATTTATAAATTCATTAGTTATAGCGAAGAAAGCAAACCTGTTCTTCAGACTTTGTTTTGTTGGAAGAATTTAGTTATTTACTTTTAAAGAAAGAGCAACATTGGTGAATTATGTTTAAATTGTTAATTGGTAGAGTTTATATATAATATATGTGTGTAATATAATATATATAAACACTAATATTTTGTTAACTAGTAGAGTGTAATATTAATATATATAACATTGGATCTGTAATCTCATCTTTTAATGGGTATAGAGTGCCGTATTAAGTGGAAATTTAATGTCAAATACAATCAATCATGCTCTGATTTTGAACTTAAGGATATTTTTGAGGAAATGAGAGCAATTAAAAATTTAATCAGTATTTCTTTTGCAGAGTTCTGCATTAATGGGACTATTTGAGACCTGGGAAAACAAACATAAAACTATTAAAACTGTGTAGGTGATAAAATCAATTTGAATGCTTGAGTGCTAAGGGGACTTAACATTAACGAATGATGAAATGTAGAGTTAACCGGGAAAAACTACATGAACTAAATGAAGAAAGTAAATTTCAAGGCAGAATTTGTGGAGAGCAGTATAGTAGATTGGGATCAACCAGGTATAGCTGGAAGAACACGATTTGGTGTCTGAAAATTTGGTTTTGACTCTTAGATTTAAAGCATTATTCATGTGACTGTCAAATTACTTAATATCTTCTAATCTTAGTTTCCTACTATGAAAAATGAGAATAATAATACTGGTGCTACTTCATGAGTTGTAAGGAAGAAAACTTCGTAGGAATGAAACTACATAAAAATATTTGCAATTATTGTTGGAGTATAGGAAAGAAGACTGTATTCTAGTTGGGAGAATTAGAATGATTAAAGCACAAAAGTAAGAATTAGTGTGTAATTTGGTAAACATCATAGAAATTGACTAAAAAGAATTGAGAGAGGAAAGCCAAAGAAAAGGCCATTGACATAAAAATTTATCTCTTTTATCTGATAAATAAAAACTAACTTCTGTAGACATGTAGAATTGACATGTAGAATGGATAATATGATGTTTGAAGAAGCTAAATATGGCAGTTATCTTTAGAATGAATTAGAGTGGTGTGAGATAGGGAAATGAGTTAAGGGGCTACTAGAAATCAGCTCAAGTGAGAAGTGGTTATAGTGTAGAAATGGAAAGCAAGAAGCAAACTGGGGAGAAATTGGCAAACTCTCAAGATCCAAAGAGAGAGGGAGGGAAGGAAAGAGAGAGAGAGAGAGAGAGAGAGAGAGAGAGAGAGAGAGACAGAGAGAGACAGAGAGAGTGTGTGTGTGTGTGTGTGAGAGAGTGAGTGTGTGTGTGTGTGTGTGTGTGTGTGTAGGTGAAAAAAACTGAGCATGAAAGACTTAAAAGTATTTGTAATCCTTGGAAAGAAATGCTGTCTGAAAGAAGTTGATAAAAGTTTTTCCCCAGGTTTTGGTAGGTAGCTGTTACTACTAGAAATGACATCTGAATTTCTAAGCCATTTAAGACTTTTCCAAATCTTTTTGCAGCTTAGAGTAGAGCTTGCTCAAGATTTGGAAGTAGTGAATTTGTAATTTACATTGTGATGAAGAAGAGAACTGGCCTTAAAGCTAGAAAGATCTTGGTTCAAGTTCCATCTGTGAAACTTTGGCACTGTGACTCCAGGCAAGTCACTTTTCAGTGGTCCAAGCAACTTTCCAAGATCCTAAGTTGTAGAACAAATCCTGATCTGCATTGGCAGAGGGAGTTTCCTCAATGGGAGCTTCCAATTCCAATGAAATCAATGGTCCTGTAAAAATTGGAATTTACATTGTTTTATTTTTTCAAGCTATAGAACTCTACATAGAATTTCCAAATGACTAAAAAGTTGCTGAGCTGAACAGTGACCATTAGAGTAATAATCAAAACCATTTGCTTGAGGCCAAATGTTTTTGTATTTGAATTTTGATCCTACAAATAGAAATTTTTAAAGTGTTTCTTCTCTTCTGATTATAGATAGCTATCTAAATGCTTTTCCTTTTGATCAATGAATTAATTATACTCTTGCTTATCAGAGAAGAAGTTGATTATATAGGTATGGAATGAGGCATACATTTTCAAACAGCTAACATTTAGATTTGTTTTGCTTGATTGTGCTTAGTAATGAGCATTTATCATTGTAGTGGTGGATAGTTATTGTAAGTGACTTTGTGTGTGTGTGTGTGTGTGTGTATTTTTTTTTTTTAACTCAAATACCAAGAGAGCTTTAAGGATTTAAAAAAAAGGCAATTTGTGAAATTAACAGCAAAAATCAGAAGGATGTTTTACTGAAGACTAATAGCAAATATTGGATACTTTGTTTGTTTCTTTTTGTTGGTACAAGTATTCTGTTGGGTAAATTATTTCCTTTAAATGTGTTTTCCATAATAAGTATTAGTGGACTTGCAGTCCTAAAAATCATAGAATTTCAAGCTAGAAGTCTTAGAGATTATCTGTTCCAATTCCTTTGTTTTTTAGAGGGAAAAACTGGTATCTAGCAATGTGAAATTAATTCCCCAAGGACACATTATTAGGGAACAAAGCTAAAATTTGAATCTAGCTCTTCTAAGTTCATCTTTATCAGTTTCCACTATATTTAGGATATATATGTTGTCTCAAATTTCTTGATTTGTTATGAATGAACTGGGTTCTTTGTTTTCAGTTCTGCTTTCTGGTAGCTTTATTAAGTATTATAATTAAGAAAAATCATATTTTTTCATCCTAAATATCTATTTGCTAAAAGGCAATTTAGGCTAGATTAGTATAATAACCATTTGTAAGTGATGTAAACTGGCCAGGATTGAGACTTGAGACTTGGTAAGGGGAAAGAAAATCACTTAGTAACATTTTCTCAAGTAAATTTTCCTAATCAGAGCTAGGCAATATTGTAATAAAAAGATCACACTGTTTCCTATATAGGTTGTCCATTCCTAGATTGAGATTTATCTCATTATCTTTATGACATTTGAAAAGGTCATTAGAATTTAGCCAGTTCTAGATAACTCATGTTAAAACAATGATAGCAATGCATATTTGAAATCCAATTATTCCTGAATTTAATTTTATTTTCCTTTCCTTTCATTTCCTTCTCCAAACAACTTTCATCTTTGCTGCTACAAAATTGAATTCCAACTTTAGCTTCTATTATTGTATTATTCCATATGGTAGAGTCACTAACAGTTTAATGTCCAAAAGTGGAAAGATCACAGAATCTTTTGTCTCTGTTAAAATCTCTAGAACTTTTTATCTCTATATATAATTTTCACTGATCTTTTTTGTTGTTAGTAAACACTTATGGCGGGCCTGTTATTTATTAATTATTATGATTAAGTGTTAAGATACAAAGAAAGGCAGAAGATAGCCCCTAATCCCAAGGATTTGACAGTCTGATGGGAAGGCATCCTGCAAAAACCTATGTGACAGCAAGCTATAGTGAAATAATTTGGAGATAACAGAAGAAAGGCAATAGAATTAAAGGAGACTTAGAAAAGTTTTCAGTAGAAGATGTAATTTTAGCTGGAATTTGAAAGAAACTGTGGAAATTAAGAGGTGTAGTTGAAAAGGGAGAGAATTCCAGGCTCAGGAGATGGGTCAGAGAAAAGCTTAAGAAATCTATTGAGGTGCCTGGGTGAGGAGGAGAGATCCATCAGCAGGCTCTTAGAATTTACCAGATGTGAGGTGAGGAGGGCCTATATCCAGTGTACCAGTGGCAGAGGACAGACAGGGCATTTGAGATATTTTTTAAAAAATGATGGATCTAGGCAACAGATTGGATTTGGAGGATGATTGAGATAACATCTGTGCTTTGAGCTGGTTATTTCTTTTATTATCCCTTTCCCTCCCAGAGAGCTAATACAACAAATTTTTTCAAAGGAAAAAAAGCAAGGGTTGGGGGCAGAGGAAATAGGGAAAAGGAAAGCACAACATGCCTGTGTTGAAAAAGTCTGAAAACTATTCTACACAGGTGTACTTCCCCCTCACTGGAGAAGGGGGTAGGTGTGTCTTAGCTCTTCTTTGGGGTCACACTTATTCTTTGTAATGTTGCAACATTAATTTTTCATTGTTTTTGTGGTGGTAGTTCTTGCCATTTACATTGTTGTCTTTGTGTATATTGTTTTCTTGAGTCTGCTTATTTTATTTTGCATCAGTTCTTGGCGATCTTAAGCTTCTCTTTATTCATTACATTCATTGTTTCTTACAGCACAGTAATATTCCATTACAATTCATGTACCACAATTTGTTTAGCCATTTTCCAATAGATGGACATCTACTTTGTTTCCATTTCTTTGTTGTACTACAAAGATTGCTGCTATTAATATTTTGGTATATATACTTTTTATTTCTGTGGAGTATATATACTTAGTTGAATTTCTGGGTCAAAGGGTTATGGACATTTTGCTCACTTTATTTGCATAGGAATCATACAATTCTAATCCTGGGAGGGACCTGTAGTCAGTCATATGTAACACTCTATAGTATTTCAGTTTCACTTGAAGATTTTCAGGAAAAGGAAATGCACTATGTTCTGAGGAAACCCATTCTATTTTGAGGCATTTTTGTTAGGATTTTCCCCCTTGAAATTTGCCTCTGTGTAATTTCTACCCATTACTCTTCCATTTGCTCTTTCTGGGGCCAAGCAAAACAAGCCTAATTAAGAGTTAGTCTGGTTATAATGGATAAATGGCTTGACTTGGAGTTAGTGCTGTGTGTGTATACACACACATATAAAACATAACATGTTTTATATAAACATATTTACATACACATACATACAGCTAACACATGTGTATATCACTTTGTGAGCTTTAAAGTGTTAGATAAATGGCAGTCATTTTCTATATGACAGCCTTTTAGATACTTGAATACAGCCATTAGTTTTTCTCCATGCAAACCATTTCCATTTCATTTAACTGATCATATAGTGTGACTTCTCATAACTCTGTACATACTCTCCTGAAAGGTGCCATAACTTGTGAGTTTCTTTAAAATGTGACATTCAACAATCAGGCAAAGATAAGTTACAAATAATGCACTTGTTTTGATGCATGTCCAGTTGAGGCTTTTATAAAGTATTTATGAAAGATGAACATGATTTCTATAGAGCTCAAGTTGACTATGTAATTGCTCAGCATAAACTATATTAGCTTACATCCACCCTCTTCCTATCTTTAGAACAACTTGAACCTATATATGACCTGCTACTTCTAGTAAAGTCAGTAAGCCTGGGGAACCGAAGAGCTATATAGGTGCCAAATTAAAAAACCTTAAATTAGTGATCCATTCTGAATCTTCTAGCAAAACTGTATTTTGATCTGTTTGAACTTGTGAAGCGTGTAAAATATGATTTTGATATTTCTAGTGTCATATTTCCAATTTTGTTTATTAGGTTAATATGTAGTTGAGAGATTGGGAAGTCAAATGACCTGCATTTATTGTTATTGTTGTGACCAATTTGACTCCCAGAATACTGTTTAATAAGAATATAATCACCAGGAGGGTTTTAATTTGCTTGTAAGATTTAGCATCACTTAAAAGTTTTTTGCTTCTTGAACCATATCAATAAATTATATAATTTCAGGATTAGAGCTATTTATGGTTCATTGCTTATTAATTATTTTTTAGAGGCTTAATATGTATAAAATATCTTTTTATTCATGGTATAGGGGGGGAAAATCTCTGGGAAGGGCTAGTCAATAAGAAGTTCATTTCTTTTGTAAAGGAGCAGCATAGTTTTGGTAGAGCACTGAAATTGTACAACCAAATGTGTTCATTATATAATGTGCTATAAGCTTGTAATATGATAGATATTGTACCTAAATAGGTGACTTCACATGTTAAGGATATAGGTTCTTTAAGAAATTCTCTAAATTTGCCTGCATTTTTTTTTTTTTTTAAGGAGGACTATTAGAGCTTTGTTAAAGAATTGCACAACTTATGTCATAATGCTCACTTAGTTCAGTCCATTTCATTTTACAGTTATGGAAGCTGAGGCCCAGAGAAGTCAAGTGAGTTCTCAGGTCCCATAGGTAGAAGTGACAAAGTCTGGATTTGACTCCATGGGTACCTGACTCTTTGTCAGTATCTTCATTTCTTTGTCTTTTGCTTTTCTTCTTTCAAAGAGATCTCTTTTAGGAATGGGATCTGTGTCTGGAGGACTTTGGCAAAATGCCTTTGCTTTTATTTACACGTTGAATAATTTTTCAGAAGCATTTTATTATATGAAAACTTTGGTTAGTGTTAGATTGAAGGAGTGGAAATGAGTAATACATTTTCCTTTAAACAAATTTTACTGAAATTCTGTTTCTGGTTGTCCTTTGGGGACTATCTAGAGAATTGATAAATTAGCATATAATGTAGTTAATATCATCTAAGTTAATAAGGAAGCTGCCAGCCAGGAAGCTCAGGATAAAGCACTAGGCCTAAAGTCGGGAAGCCTTGAATTCAAATCCTGCCTCAGACATTGCCTAACTCTGTGATCCTGGGTCACTCATTTAAAACTTTCTTTGCTTTAAAGGAACTCGCAAAGCACTTCTAGTAATTTTGTCAAAAAAACCCTATATGGAGCCATGAAGAGTCAAGACAGCTGCACAACAAGAACAATTAAAAATCTAACTCCCCCCACACTCCCAAGCTTTTTTTTGTTGTTGTTGTTGTTGTTGTTGTGATGGTTGTGGAGTTATAAAAGTATAAATTAGAAGGAAGAAGAAAAGCAGGAATTTTGAAGAGTTTTTTAAAAATTATTTTTTAATCTTTCCTAGATAGCTGCTTTTTAAATAATATATAGACTGAAACTGCTAATTCTCCGGTGAGTTATATATACAATTATATATATATAAAAGTTGGGCTAATGCATATTTTAATAAAAATGAAACAAAAGTAAAAATATCCTGTTAATCATTGGCATCAAATCATTGCCATATTCTTCATGAATTGCATATAATATTATAAATAAACAAAAGAATTTTGTTTATATATAAACAAATAGATAAACAACTAGATACCAATACTAGAAACAAAATGAGTGTTATTGGGGAATGCCTTAATAGAATGTTATTGGGATAAAAATCTGGCCTCAGATCCAAGAAAGTCTGGTTCATGTCATGCTTCTGAAACATAATGACTTTGTGAATCTGGGCAATTTATTTAGCTTTTTAATAATCTACAGAATTCTTTAAGATTATAAATTGTAAAACAGTTGTTTATCTTCATTGAAAGATAATGAAGCAGTCCCAACACTAGTAAAATAAGTTATGTTTAAATGAAATAGGAAATGTGAAGAATTCAAAGAATTGTGTAAGTCTTGTTTGAACTGATGCAACATGAAGAAAGAACCAGAAGAAGAATATACATAATGATTATGATAAAGTGAAAACCCAGTTAAGACATTCGAATGCAGATCATAACAGTGACAGAACTAATGAGGTAAACTCTAACTGTGAATTGTTTTAGAAGTACTATCAGAGGGTAGGGTCTGCTGGTTTGTTTTGCTTATCTCTATGTTATAAGAAAGGGTCCTGGGGAGGTTTTATTAAGAAAGTCTGAAGCAAAATATCAAAACATTAAAAATGAATAAAATTGTTAAATTATTTAAAATAACAATAATAAAAATTTTATTTATCTGAATTGATTCCTAATATATTTATCATGTAAAGAATGGAACTACTACATCTAGGTTGCCTGATTTCAAATGATGTGCAAGAAGAAACCTTACCTTCTTAGTATAAAATAAGCATTTGTAATTTCTAATTCTTTATTGTGGTACTCAGGGCTATGCTATGGTGATTCTACGGGTTGCAAGATTATTTTACATTTCTGTGTTTTAGTAATTTCAACTAAATTCTTTGATTGTATTAAATAAATTTGTACTTAATACTGATTAAGGACGTTGTCAGAATCAATTAGAATTGCAAATATTTCACTATTTTTGTGTTTTCCTGCCATTTCAAATAGCCATTTTAAGAATATGAATTATTTTCGAGTTCCTTGAAATATTTTGTATGAGGTCCATTAGAGATGAAAATCTAAAGGCTTATTCTAGTACACAAGAAAAGGGAGCATATGATACCTGCTTTTAAAACTGACTAGAACTTTGATTTTGGAAACAAAACCACTTAGAGACAAAATGGGTTTTATTTTATTAATACTATGTCATCATTTATTTATTTATTATTTACGCTCTGCAGATCCTAATAGAACAAGGTTTTCTAAAGTAACCATTGTTAGGATTGATGATTTTCTTATGCTGCTTTGGTTTGTGGAAACTATTTTGCATACTCTCTAAAATTTGGTACTATTCCATGAAGGCATTTTTGCATGAGATTAAATTCAGTTTGTTAAGAATTTATTGAATGTCTAGAATTAGGAATTCTTGATTAGACCAAGAATTAGTTCAATTGAGGTTCTTGAGCACTTACATTTCAGTCATAAAGCTTTTCATTTTCTTTCACTCTGAGCTGATTGATTCTTTGTATACTCTTCTAACAAGCTTTGATCTGGTTTTTCAGCCCTTTGCAAATTTAAAGAGGGAGGAGGGAGCTGCTTTTGGAAAGAATTGTGATAGTGGAGAGTGAAAGTTGACTTCAGAGCCAGAAATTTTAAAAATAATATGCTCAACTTGAAAAGCACGATAATGCACCATATATGGAGGGCTCAATATCTTAGACTTTTTGATGGAAGGGGAGAGGAAAAAAATAAACATTTACATCTTCTACTATTTTCCAAACACTGTGTTAAATGCTTTTTATAAATATTTCATTTATTCCTCACAACAACCCTGTGTGCTAGGTTTTCTTAAGGAAATGGAGGCAAACAGGTTAAGTTACTTGTCCAGGGTGACACAGCTAAAGTCTGGATTTGAACTCAGGTCAGAATGACTCCAGGCCCAATGGTTCATCTGTTGAATCACTAGCTATCTTTATCATGAGGCATTTAGCATTATTATACCATTTCTAATATTTGTAGTAATAACTTCTAGATGATTCAGAGTTATGTTCACTACACCTTGTTTAATATGGTAAGGAAGTATCTCATTTTAAAAATAATTTTTCTGGGGGGGGAAATTGTTTAAAAAAAAAAAAAAGGTTCCTCACTTATCAAATCACAGATCCTGCACATATTTGCATGTTGTATATGTTTTTGGACCAAACACATCCTCAGTTATCCAGGGGATTTATTTTTTGAGAGATATGGATGCCTGACATTTAATGTAATGGTTTTCAGAATTGGGCTTGTCTCTGCATTATTTATTCATCACTAAAGTGATGAGAGGTTGGGAACTGGATTATATCTGACTTAGCAAGTTCTAGTTGGTTTGTTACAACATAGGTATTGCAATTATGTTTCCCTTAGTGGACCACCCAGAGTAATTTTTTTGGATCTCTTAAAATAAAACTAGTGTTAAATTTATGTAGTACTTTACAGTTTTCAAATTGAATTCTTCACAATTCTTTTGAGAGCAATATCATAAAAGTATTTAGTATTCAACAAGCATTTATTCAGTGCCTACTTTTTATATAGGCACTATGCTAAGTAGTGGAGATACAAACATAAAAGCAAAGCAAAACATTTTCCTTCAGTAGTTTATATTTTGCTGCAGGAGATAAATGTGTAGTATACAGATATATGCAAAATAGATTTTAGATACAGGGCACTAAGGTACATTGCTAGAGATGGGGAGGTAGTCAGGAAAGGCTTCCTTTATATCTTGTTTTCATTTTGCAGATGAAGAATCTGGCACAAGGGTTAATTGATTTGTTAAGGATCACATGACTTGTAGATGACAGAGTTGTTACTTGATTTTATCAGATCTTTTGGCCACATCATATGTTTTGTTCACTTACCACTATGTCTTCTCCATATATAAATATTTTAAAGATTTGGAATTTTCTTTGTGTAGTTATTCCTTCCACATATGCAGATCATAACTCCTTTACGATTTAGGAGATATTCTTAGAATCTTGCTGTAGCTGAAATTTTCATCACCACATGTACAACTGATTTTTGAGTCTCTTAATTTATCTAGATTGATTCTTGGACTACAGGTTTATAATCTGTGGTGGGACCTGTACTCAGTCTTTACAACTTTGAGCCTTAGAGAACCTTTGGAGAACCAATCATCACCTTAATAGTGATGAAGCATCAGAACAGGATTTTTGTAGAAGTTATTCATTTCAATCTTAAAACCCTCTTGGTCCATTTCTAACTAACTTGATTATCTGGTTTATAAGTCTACAGATGATAACATACATCAAATTAGAAGACATAATGGGACTGCTGATTATTATTGCTGAGCAAGAAGAAAAACTATTTCTTTAAAGATATGAAGCTGCCTCTTTATTCATGTTGGTTATCCATTCACTCAGCAAATGTATTGAATCTATTTTGTGCTTGTGCCATATAAAATGTTATATTTGGCACTTCATTCTTTAACACCTTGCCTAATTGTTATTTCTAGATCTCATTCCCTTCTGTTTTGTGTTTTCTAATATTTATTGCTTGTTTGAGCCTTCCATCCGTGTGTTTAAAAGATAATAACATTAGATGGACCAGAATTTAAAAATATCTTGAATGACCAAGCTGTGTTGCTAGATGCAGTGTATTTTTAAAAATCCATTCATAAAAAGAAGAGTAGGGTGAAAATTTTTATTTTTCAAAGTAAAGTTGTTTTTCCCCCCTCAATTGATGGGTTGGTTTCTTTTAGTGTTAAATGTGTTAGTGTTGTTTAAGCTTTAGTTGTTTAAACCTGTGATTTCAGTGTTTTATATCTCTTGCTAGGAGAAATTCTTAGATTGTAAATTGTTTGCTGTTGCTGGATGGATAGTCTGCATTAGGCAAAAGAGAAGCATTCCTTATAATTCTGATTTATGTCATGCTAATAATTCTGATTATGTCATGCTAATAATTCTGATTATCTGTTTAGGGAATCTCTTTACCACTTCCTTGACACATAACAGTGTAAACTTATTGAAATATTCCAGAAGGCTTTAATTCTGTTTTAAATTATCTATCTTTGTGAATCAAGATTCTTAGTCCTTTTTTCAGACCCAAAACAGGAAACAAACTGGAGGCTGAACATGATCTATCATATTTCGTTCAAAAACCATAGTGAGAATAAAAGTATTGGTTGACAAACATCAATCATAGGGCTTACTAAATCCTTAAAATTTTTATTACATATAAGAAATTTTATGTAGGGAATTAAGTTTTTGTTATAAGTTAATCTTTTATTTCTTAAGTTCATCTGCATGGTAAGTGATAGATTTTATTTGCTTTCATGGTAAATAGGGGGCCCAAAGATGTTTATTGAAAGCTAGGTGAGAGAGGCAGCTAAGTGGTGCAGTGGATAGAGCCCTGATGTCAGGAGGACCTGAGTTCAAATCTGTTCAGACGCTTAATATTCCATAGCTGTGTGACCTTGGGCAAGTCACTTAATCCCAATTGCTTCAGGGAAAAAAAAGGTAGGTGGGATAGGGACTGAAAAAGATTGGGAAATCTTGACTAAGGAGCTGTATTATTCATTACAGAACCCTGTTATTGGCATATGGTAGATTGAATTAGTCTTGTCAGAATTATGGATGGTGAAAGGATTTGAACCTGGATTTTAAAACTCATAAAAATGAAGTTGCTTGTCCAGTATTGGATAGGTATAAGCAGTAGAGCCAGGATATAAATTCAGATTCTTTGTCTAAATCCTGGGCTTTTTCTTTTCTTTCTTTAATAAGTCAATCTTTATTAGCTAAAATGGAAGAGTAAATTTTGAATAATCTTGATTCATGATATTAGAAAATTATAGTTAACTTTGATGAACTCAAGAGTTGATTAACCAAGCATTCTTCATTTCTCTTCTTATTTTGCTCCTGTCAAAACATGACATGTCAAGCCTTGACAAAGCAATATATAGGTAACATTTTGCTATTTTGGATAGCACTGGCAAAAGGCTGAGCTTTTTTTTTTTTTTTTTTTTTTTTTAAATCATCATATTGTCCTCTTTTCCCACTTCACACACCTAATTAAGAATTGATGAGAGAAGTAAACATAATTAATTCTGATATGAATTCTATATATTACATTAATCCTGTCAACATATAATAAATATGGAACCCAGTTCTTTAATTATATACATGCTGCCCAGTATGATATGAAGTTTGAGAATCTTTTGAGAAATAGACTGAACTCATGTCACTTAAATTGGTCAGCATATGTTTATAGTAAGCAAAACTATTAACATCAACATCTCTGAAAAAATTGCTAATGTATAAGTACTTAAAATCTTTAAAAATTACATTTTCTTTTCCTTATTGGCTGATCATATTGTGTCATTTGGGAGGAAAGCTTTATTCCTGAGTAAGGTTTTTTTTGTTTGTTTGTTTGTTTTTGTTTTGTTTTTGTTTTTTTGTTTTTGACCAATTGCAGTTCTTGACCATTTTCCCTTCAATACCTGACCAATTTGTGGATATATTCCAAGAGGCTTACTATTAGGGATTATTCTTTGTTTCAAGGCCTGTACCCGCTGACCAACATTACGAGCTTTTTAAAAAGAATTTAGAAGATTCCTTCTCTTCTAAAAATGTCCTCAGTGACATAAATTTAAGCTGCTGTTATCTTATTTAATTCTTTCAATTTGTGAAGAATATTTTTTATCAGCTAAATTTCTAGCATCATGCAAGGCAAAAAGCATCTTTTTTTTCAGGCCCAGCATATGAGTAAACTTCTTAAAAATAATAGAGGACAGTTTCTTTATCACTTTGGACTATTTTCTCAAAATGAAATTTCTGTTCTCCAACTTTTCAGTAAATAGAGAACCATCTATCCAGTGATAGTTAACTCCTTAAGAAGTTTTGGAAGAGTATCCTTTTTCTTTCACATAAACACTTTAGAAGGTCATCTGTGGGGTGACCATAGTACTGGCCTGTTGTAAAGCAGTGGCCATACACCAGCTGTAACTCTAACAAGCAGTAAATATTGAATGGCTGGTCCTAATGATAATATCTGGATGATCTTTTTCATTTATATATATGGTCATTTATGTCATTTTCAATTGTAGCTCTCAAGGCAAAATTGATAGATAAAGATTCAATATTAAGAGGAAGGAGTTTGACCATATTTCTGCAATTAGACCATTTCAGAGGAATTCTTATGGGTCTCCATGGGAAACTTATCAGGTGCCTGAAGAACATTTTTCAGATAATTTCTGCAAAATGTAGAACATAGTAATACTCAATGATTTTCAAATATACTATAACAAAGGGGGCATGTTAGTTCTTCCTCACAATTATGCATTTTTTCCTTCATATGGTCCTGACCTAGAATGTTCTTTTTCACCCATCTGGGAGTCTTCCTGTGCTTATGAGTCCTCCTCCCTGAGTTTGTGGCCAGTCATCCTCTTTCCCTACATAGATAGGGGAATCCTGGGTTTTTTCTATTGCAGAGTAAATTGAATTTTCTAGATTTCAAAAAACACTTAAGTATAACTACTCTGGAAAGTTAGAGGTTACAAAAACGAAATATTGAGTGGGGAAGTATGAATAAGAGAAATATGTGGTTATTTGTATCAGAGATTCTTCAGGTTGTAGAATAATTTAGTTCAGGGCTCTGCTAAAATAGTGAGTATCCTTAGTGCCTTTAATGCTTGTTATGGTTTATAAAAATTAAGGAGGAATACAGGGTTCCAAAGCTGGCCTGAGTTGCCAAATCCCTTGATAATTCTTTGAGCATACCTGAATAACATAGATTGAATTACTACATTGTAAGCTCTGTGCAGGTATAGTTGTTCAATTGTATCTGACTTTGAGATCTCTTTTGGGGTTTTCTTGTTAAAAGTATTGGAGTAGTTTGTCATTTTCTTCTCCAGCTCATTTTACAGATGGGGAAACTGAGGCAGAGTAAAATGATTTGCTCAGGGTCATACTGTAAGTGATTATAGCTAGACTCACAAAAGTGAGTCTTTCTTACTCCAGGCCCACCACTCTACATTGTGCCACTATGGATAATAGTATTCAATAATATTTATTGAAAAGATTTAGATCTACCATGGATCCTTATTTGGTCACGAGAATGATTTAGGGATTCCCTCAATGAAATGAAAGGCAGCAAGATATTACATTCCCAGAATTATCAGCAAAATAAATCTGTATTGTAATCTCTAGGCTGAAGAGCTATTGATATTGACTACTTAAACATTACAAGGTCTTGGTATTCCTTGCAATATTCTGTAATGACAGAAATAGATAACATTTTGTTGTATTTTATCATGGTCTAAAACTACCCCGAGAATCTAGAAATACACAGTTGATAATCATTTTCAGTATCAGGTAGTAGAATTCTGGATAAGATTGTAGTAGCAATAGAGATATTGTATCCATTTTTATGCTTAACTCTCTTGCCTTGCTATTTGAACATGATAATTTTAATATTTCAATTTCAGAAGATTTCTTCCTTGTATATTAAAGAACTATTGTAGATTGCTTAAAAATCTTGATGAATATTGGATATTCTTTATGGTTCTGATTCTAAAGTTTGTTGACTTGAAGATTGGAACATTTAAAGACAACATTTTATTTTGGCAGATTTTCTACATTTTACAAAGTTTCCTCAGTGTACACATATTGCAATCAGTTTTGGAAGAATTTTTCTTTGTGCAGAGTTGCAGAGAAGTATTGTTAAAGTATTGCTTCATGTACTCTTTGAATTTCTAAGAAGTTCACACCAAATCATATGTACATGGCATACTCAGCCATGTACATAATGCCAATCGCTAGCATCAGAAAAAGTTTCTGATTTGTAATTCATTTTGGTGCTTTTGAATAATGTGCTTTGGGAGAGCAGATAATGATATCATAATTTTCCACCTGTCTTTCATTCTTGAGGATCCTATAGGTAGGTTTGTGGTATTTTGACTTTCTAGGTATCATTCTGCATTACTTTGGTCATTTCGGGTCCAAATCAAAATGCTATATTGTCTTTTATATGGTTTTTTTAGATGAACAGTGAGGCTTCTTACACTTCTTCAGAAGTAGGTGCTAATCATCCTGAGAATTAGACTCCTCTCTTTCTCATACTATAGCTCCTTTTAATATCTTTTGTCCATCCCTCATTGACTTGTTAACTGTTACTGTTGCCATGATATAGGTCCAGATTGTAATGTTATGTTTCTCTAAAATGTAATCATTCTCTTGGGGGCAGGTTTCTTGGGGAGCTTCTGAAGGCAGCCTTAGCTTCAGTTCAGTTCAATAATCCCAAAATACAGCCAGGAGTTCCATAAAGTCCAGATCCTTGGATCCTTTATTGTCTCTTTCCAAATCTTTTTCACTTGGAGCTCGGCTAGTTTTCTAGAGGCCTTCTTTTCTCCTTGGTTTCTGAGAGCTCTTGTCCAAATGTCTCTAGCCTCTCATCTTCCCAATGTCTCCAGCCAGCACAAAAATGGAAATGGGAATGAATCTGACTCTACCTTCAAGAGTGTGGGATTGTGGGTTTCTGCCTTGTGAATCTTCTGGAAGTCAATTCTAGTTCTGAATCTCCCGGAAATAAGTCCATGAGCAGGCTTTTCCTTTAGACTTGTGAATCTCCTGGACTTGCGAATCCACTGAATCCTGGCTCTGAATCTTCTCTCAGGGAGTGGTCTTGTCCTTTTATAAGCTCTGTAAAGGTATGAAGTCTAATGTGTGAACCAATGAGCGAACTCCTTTAAAGGTATGAACTAAGTACATAAGTACCTTGTAAGAATCCTAACACCAGATCTTGCCAGAAACTATGTGAAATGCATATTTACTATTGGGTATTTATGAGTCACTAGGTGATCATTGATGTTTATAAGTATTGAAAAAATTGATATTTCAATTTGAAAATTTGAAAAAATTTAAAAAGAAATCTTAAAACAAGATACTGCTTTTCAGAGTCCAAGCTTGATACTGTGTGTTACTGGGAAGACCTTTCTAGAATAACCATCTAAAATGAAAATATTTCAGATTAGACTATGAATGCAGTGTGGTATACTGGGAAGGAGCACTAAACTTGAGGTCATGGCATTTGTATTCTATTGGTGTGATTTTGGCATGATCTTGAAACTTTCAAGTTTTATTTTCTATAAAATGAGGGAATTGGACTACATGGCCTCTGAAGTTCCTTTCAGCTTTAGAGCTATGATACTATGGTGATTGAGCAGTGGATAAAAGGATATTTCCAGACAGAAAAGTGTATCTGGGGGTTGAGATTTTGATGTTCCATGACTCTACTTTTCTTATCTTCAATCCCCAAATGGCCCCCAGGTGCCACTGTGTGCTGCCTTAACTCTTTACCCCTTTCCTTCTACTGTAATTTTTTCTGGTTTTGTTGTTGTTTTTTTTTTTTTTTTTTTTTTTTGCTATTATCCTTTCCTGACTTCTTCCTTGGTACCTAAAAAACAAGCTTAAAAAAACAAATCCCCTATCCTCTCCTTTATAGCAATTATCATATATCTTTTTCTTCCCTGTTGTCACTAAATTCCTCAAGAAAGCAGCCTACTGTCTCTATTTCCACTTCCTCTCTTCTCACTTGATTTCTAAAGATTTCACAATTTGGCTTCTTGTCTAACCTTTAAAACAAAACAGGTTTTTCCACAATTTCTAAGGTTCTCTTAATTGACAAATATAATGGCCTTTTACTGCTACATTTAAATTGATCTTGTCCTTCTGAATACTCTTTCCTCTAGGTTTTGGCAAAACTGTTCTTTGTTGTCCTTTTTATCTGTTTGATTATTCTTTCTTACTCTCACCTTGAGACCTGTCATTGGTCCCTGTCTCTTTTCACTCTATATTATGTTGTGGTTTCATAAGTTTCCATGGGTTCAAATGTCATCTCTTTGCTGAGATTCCCAGATCTATCTATCTATCTATCTATCTATCTATCTATCTATCTATCTATCTATCTATCTATCTATCTATCTATATCCATCCTTATTCTTTCTTAGTTTTAGTAATGCAGCTCTAACTGCCTTTTGGATTTCTTAAACTGGATTTCTCATGGGCATTTAAACTTAGTATGTCCAAAACAATTCATTTGTTTTTCCTTCCAAACCCTGCCTTCTTTCCAACTTTCTGATTACCCTCAAAGGTAGTGCCATCTACGTTGTCACTCAGAAAACTACTAAGGTCTAGATCTGATCATATCCCCTTGCTCAGTGAATTCTATCTAGTGACTTTCTGTTAATCCTATAATCAAATATAAATTTTTCTAGCATTTAGCATTTAAAGCCCTCTCTGGCTCTTTTCTATCTTCCCAGGCTTCTTATATTTTTATTTTACCTTCACACCCTATACCATCCAGTTACACTTATCTAATTGTTGTCCTTGAATATGATATTTCAACTTACCTTGCCTTTTCATTGGCTGTTCCCTCAACCTAGTTTTCTTAGCTTTTCCCTCTTCCCTCCCTCACTTCCTCTTGCCTTCTCTGACTTCAGAGTTCAATCCAAATCCTAACTTCTCTTATTTGCTATTGTCTTTCCCTTTCAGAACACCTTCATCTGTTCTTTATATCTTACAAATTGTATGTTGTCTTCCTCCTCAGAAAGTATGCTTTTTGAGGGTGTTTTGTTTGTTTGTTTGTTTTACTTTGCTTTGCTTTGTATTCCCAGAACTTAGCAGTTTGGTCCATCCCTGTCTCATGTCCCTATTCCCTGCCCCTTCCCTTTTCACTTATGAAGAAAACAAGGCAAATCCAAACCTCTTTTCATTGCATGACATTACTATGCTTCAGCTCCCTGAAAAAGTTAGCTTATATAGAATATCCTAAACGCTGAAGATTTTGGATAAGTGAGGCATTATTGTATTTTATTTTCTTCTAGTTCAGAGTTGTTTTTGTTTGTTTGTTTGTTTTTCTTAGTTCAAAAATGATTCATACTAGGGAAAAAATAATGTTAAAAAACTGATGTGCCAGCTGCAAATCTGGGGTATATACTGACTTATAGCACACACATGATAGTTGCTTTTATTAAGTTCTGTGATATGGGCTGAAGTGATTCTGGGAATTAAGAAAGTATTGAACTTATTAATTAAATGAATTGGGAGCCTAGGTTTTCTTTGGTGAAAAAAGAATGGAGCAGGAACTTTGTGTTGTGGATAATACAAATTACTGGCCAGTACATGATAGATCTTGTTCTTTTACTTCTAGGAATACCCAATGAGCTTCTCATTTCAGTAGATTGAAAGATGTCATAATGGCAAATATTTGCAGCTCCCATAATCCCTGTTTTAAATACAAGGAAGGTTAAGTTTAGTTAAGACATGATTCCTGTCTTATTGGAGTTTTTTATTTAGTAGTAGAATAGGATAGACTTCATTCTAGTCTCTTCATCTCTCAATGTTCTAGTAGCACATCACCTGTGCTCTAGCTTTATTTTCTTCCTTTCTTGTTTCTCCCCCATTTTTACTTACTCAACCCAATCTTAAACTTTTCTGCTCTTGAATCTGTTAATCCTCTTGCTGTGTTGCTTGTGCTGTTATTTGACAAACTTTCTACCACTCACTATATGCCACCAAACTGAACTAGAAAATATTGCACAACCTTGCTAATGAGTTCCATTCACTGAAGTGAAAGTCCTTTTACCTGTTCCTCGTTGATTCTCCATCCCCTACTTCCCACAGCAGTTTTTCTTTTCCCATCTTTTCAACAGAAGACCCCCATATCACCTTTTATACTGAGAAAATGGAATTCATTTGCTTGTTAGCTCATTCTTCCTTTCTCTAGACTGTCAGGATTTTGGCATCATTTCCCATTTTCTCCTCCTTTGATTCAGTATTTGATAAAAAGAGCAATTTCCCATGGACCACTCATCTTACATATATCCTAGGTTCCCTTCTTCCTCCATAATTTGGTTGATAACTACCAGTCATTTTTCTCTTAAGTCTCTTCCTTTCTATGAGCTTCTCTCCTGCTGCTCTACATGTGCCACAGATTCCTTAATGCTTTTTTTGTTGTTCTTTTTATTTTTCAAGTAATTAGCTTTTCATAAGGTAATTGTTCCCTTCTACTACTATCCTCTTCCACTGAGCAAATTAAAAAACAAATTAAAAAGAAAATCCCCCAAAACATATCTGTGTAGTCTGGCAAAAAATAAATTATCACCTACATGCTCAAAAGTACATGTCTGCATCTCAAATATACTTCATCTTTATTCTTTAGACTAATAGTTCATTATTGATCAGAGTTCTAAAGTCCTTCAAAATTACTTTTCTCTGTAATATTATCTTTGCATATAGTTCTTCCTTAATTTTTTTGCCGATCATTTTTGTTTGTGTAAAATAGTCCAAATTGTACATTTCCTTTCTATCAATTGATTGGTTATGAAAATTCTTCCTTTAGTTTCTGACTTGCTCCACCAATTTATTTGTGGTATGTCTTTTTATATTAAGCCATGCATTAGCCAGGAGAGGGTTGGCTTTAATGGGAAAGATGATGAGCTTTGTTTTTGGGTTTGATGAGTTTAAGAATACCTATGGAGCATTCAGTTTGAAATGCCCAATAGATGATTGGTGATTTAGGAAGTCAGTTGAGGAAAGAAACTGTAGCTGAATTTATAGATTTGTGGATTATCTGCCTAGAAGTCAAAAAGAAGAGGGCCTAGTTTGGGGCATTTAGTGGGCATGAAGAAAGATTCAGAGCAAACAAGTAGTAAAACCACCAAGAGACTCAAGTAGGAGAGGGAATCTAGGCATGTCAAAAGTAAAATGCTTCAGAGAACTCAAGAAAAATGAGAATTAAGAAAAGGCCATTAGATTTGGCAATTAAGGTGAATTTGGTAATTTTGGAGAAAACAATTTCAGCTGAGTGAAGTTAGAAGCCAGATTGCACAGATTTTAGAATAAGACTCAAGCTTGTTGTTTATCCTTCATTCTGGAAGGAGGACCATGATATCAGGGACATGACATGACATGCAAGTGAATTGAAAAGTGAGGGAGTGCTGTGCAAAGTAATCTGCCTCAATTTCTCCTCCACAGCCATTTGGGTCCAGTGGCAATATATAGATCAAGACAACTGGCTCTGGATGCAATGGGAAACCTTAACCTTTTTAAGTTGGGGTCTGTACTAGGCATACCAATGGCAGTAGGGTAAAAGTTATCAGTGCCTTCCCCATTCCATTCCTTTTTGAAAGAATAAAAGAAATTTAAATGTCCGGACCACAATGTTTTTAGGAAAGCCAAATGATTTACCTGGTCCTGGCATGGAAGAGGAAGTATCTTCATTTCTTAAGCAGTCAGTATCAGTATGCAACAAACTATATCCAAATGGTGTTAGGATTCTTACAAGGTGCTAAGTCACTGGAATGAATAGAAACAATAATTATCTAATTTAGAATGGTTCAGTATGATTGATCTGACCATACAAGGAGATGTTATAGGCCACAACTTGAAACAAGGTATTGAGTGGAATTGAGGAGACAATGGTTAAATCTAATTTAGCATTGATTTAATCCTACAACAAATAATGGTTTCCTAATAATGAAATGATTGGTATGTATTCAGTGAGCAGCATATAAGCAGGAAACTCTCAGGGCCACAGAGAACTTCTGGGAGAACTTCAGTGGATTTTGGGAGAACTTTGGGAGAGGACTTCAGGAGATTCAGAGTCAAGATTCATTCCCACTTCCACCTTTGTGCTGGCTGGAGACATTGGGAAGATGAGAAGCTGAAGCTGGCAGAGACAAAGGATTAGCAGCAAGAACTCTCTGGAACCAAGGAGAAAAGGAAGGCCTCCAGAAAACTAGCTAAGCCCCAAGTGAAGGAGATAAGATTTTGGAAGAAACAATAAAGAATCTGGACTTTAACTCCTGGCTGCATTTGGGGTTATTGAACTGAACTGAAACTAAGGCTGCTCCCAGAAGCTCCCCAAGAAACCTGCACCAAGAGAACGATTACAATTTAGAGAACAGAACATTATAAAATGGCAAAGCTGTCACAGTACAAATATTTAGATTAACTCGTTCTGCCATCTTTAATCTTAAGAGTAATGCTGCTTAGCTTATTTTTTATTATTATTCCCTTTATTCCACATCAACCAGAAACTAAAGATGAAAAAAAAAAAAACCACACAGTTTTCACAAAGTTCTGCAGGGAGACTGTTTTTAATTGAATCTTTATAAAAACATTTGAAAAATTCACTACTTAAAGGAATTCTGCAAATTCTTTTGTTAAGTAGAAGAACACTTGTAATAATTATCCCCTAATTTCTGTGAATATGTTTGGGTTTTCATACACAGCAAGTAAGCCAAAGCAAGATTAACCTACATATATACAATATTTCCAAGAATGCTTGCATTAACATTCTTAATGGGCATTCCTATTGATACATAAACACTAACTTTGAACAAATTCTGGAATAGACTAAAATTCAGATAATTGGCTAAAAAGTTGGCTGGCTATTAACATTAGCTAGGGCTGAGTTGAAAGAGATAACAAAATAAGATTTGGTATTCTATTGATGTAGAACATTTCTTGTATATTGTCAGACTCGGTTGATACATGTTAGTTTTGCTGAATTTTTCCTCATTTATTCACTAATTCATTTATTAATTTATGTTACAAAGTTAGAGGAATAGGGAATATTAGGAAATTAAGGTGACAAAAACAAAAGACCAATTTTAATAAGATGACTATATGCTGATTTGGGTATTTTAATTACTGTCCAATGTGAAATTCAGAACCTTAATTCTGAACTCTAAAAGTAGTCATTAGTACTAAACAAATTTTTTTTAAAAATCACTTTTAAGAGACTGGAATTAATTTCTGAAAAGCATTGTTATGATATTTAACATGCATTGGTCAACCTGCCATCTTGGGGGTGGGAGGAGGGGAAAAATTGGAAAAAAAGGTTTGGCAATTGTCAATGCTGTAAAATTACCCATGCATATATTTGGTAAATAAAAACTATAATTAATTTTAAAAAGCATTGTTATGGTAAATGATTCAAATTAAGATTGTAAAGTGTGTTAATTTCAAAAATGTTGAGTGAGATAAACTTGAGTTCTTAATTTGTATGTACCTGTCTATGCGTGCACACACACATATACACAAATCTAATTACCAAAATTGAAATTTGGGACACTCATTAAAAAAAGTATGTGTCCATTGTGAAGGTCACTTAGGTAGAAAAAAATAATTGAAGGATTCATTAGCTTTCTGAGTCTCTTGGAATGTTCCACTTCTGTATGAACTGACATAAAGGGGGGGGGGGGAAGAAACATTCAGATAGGCTGATTCAGAAATTTGTTCAAACAAAAATAAACCTAGTAGATGGCTAAATAGATGGAAGAAGGTAGTAGGTAAAAAAGAATAATGAATGGCATAGAAGGTGGTTAAAGTGGATAGGTAGTAAATTGGTTCAACAACAAGGATACTGATGCTATGTACTAACTAGTCTTAAAATATTAAATAAAATACTTCTTCCTGCCAAATTGCTTTAATTAGTTTGATAAATATGAAACAAGGTCTATAATCTAAACAGGTTTAATTCTGAATAAACCCATGGCTTACTTGGACTATTGCAAGTCTTCAATTTCAATGTGTCTCTCATTTTTCTTCACTTCCATCTACCCTCCATTAAACTTGGTGGTTTTCTGAAAGCCAAGGTCTGACCATGTTAAGCTGTCCTATGAAATAAATGCCTATGACTTCTGGGATCAAATAAAAACTGTTGGTTGGCATTCAAAGTTCTTTACAGCCTCTCCTTTTCCTATATTTTCAGAGATCTCCCACATTATTCTGCTCCATGATATGTAGAAACTTGCTGTTCCTCACCCATGATGCTTTGTTTTCTTTTTCTTTGCATTGCCCATCCTTCAGTTCGATGCTCTTCCTCTTTATTTCTGGCCTCTATCTTCGTTCCAATTTTGACTCAAACATCCCCTTCTGCAGAGAGGTTCTTTCCTGAGTCCCCTGAGCTGCTAGTGCCTTCTTCTCTTTTTGAGTTACTCTGTATTTAAGTACCTGTTGTGCTCTTCATTAAAATGCCAGTACCTTAAAGTCAGAGGCTTTTTTTTTTTCCTTCAGCTTTCTCTTTATATCTCCTAGGTTTAAAAGGAATTTGATGCTTTTAAGAATTTAATAAATGTGACAATACTGGGAGAAACGAAATTATAGCAGTATTAACCTTTTGGATCCCTTAGTATTATTACACAGAGCAGTTTAAATGTTCCAGTCATATTATAGATTGTTGTAGATTGAATGTCTCTAGTGCCTTGAAGCATTATAAATAAATTTCAAACTTCTATTTTCAAAGAGAAAGCATCAAATTGTTGTCCTTGGCTGCCATTTCACCTGCTTTATGTTTTTTCTTCCCTTTTAGTCTAATTATAGCAGTTGATTAAATTTCTTTAGCAAATAATCATAAATGGAAATATGTTCATCTATTTGGGGATATCAGTAGTTTGTTATTTTTAGGCTAGAATTATTTTAATTTTTTTAAAAATTTTATTCACTTTTGTATTGATTTGGTTCAGAATTTAAGTTCATTTACTAGTTTGTGACTTTGGACTAGTCACTGAACTTTGTTTTCTCATAAAAACATAGGAAGTCTTTAAATGAATGTTTTTAATTAAATTTGTCAAATAAAGAGGCTAGGCTAAATAATCTCTAACATTTGATTTAGTTTAATTCGGTAAAATTAAGTGGACTTGCCATTTAAAAAATATTATTTGGTGTTTATTATGCATATTGCATCTAACTCTTGCAAGAGAATATTCATGAGTTCAGTACTCTGCATTTGGAGTCTGAGTACTTAGGTTCATATCCTGGTTATTCTGTGTTACTTTAGGCAAATCGTTGAGCCTCTTTAGACCTCAGTTGGTTTACAACTCAACATTTGCCAGATTATGAAGTTGAGCTATGTTATTAATAGTACTTATTTGTAAATTCTGAAAACGGGAGAGAACATCTGATGTAAGAGGAAGGGCAGGAGAAAACTTTACTCTTTTTCCTTGTGGTCTCAGCTTCCACCACAAATTAAAAAGAAAAAAAGCAAGTTTTTGATCTGACCCTATTTCAAGCAAATATTTATTTTGGTTAGACACAAAGGCTATTAAGTGGTTTTGTCAGCCTCTGGTCATACCTTTCTTACTCCTCATATTTCCCTGTATTTTCCCACCCTCCTCTTTTCTTATACTCACCTTTGCATTAAAGTCATTGAATATAAAATATATTTAGTTGAAAAGTTTCATCCAGTTCTTCATTTCATTTTCCTGTCTCATCCTTTTTAACATCCTGAAATATATGCTGTAGTTTTTTGGATTTTTTTGTTTTTTGTGGTTGTTTTGTTGTTGTTGTTGTTGTTGTTGTTGTTGTTTTTTGCTAATTCTCATAAGAATTGAAATACAAAGTGACAAAATGCCCCTTTTGAGCCCCTTCTTATCTTAGCATAATTTCTTTTTTCTTTTTGCCTTTGCATAGACAATAAAACCAATTCAGGGAGGAACTATGAGACAGTTTTCATTTAGCAACAATTCAAGGAGGGGGAGGAATTTATTCTAGTTTCATGGATTATGAGAATGTCAAAAGTAAGATAATTATGCTGCTGTTGTGCCCATTAATTGCTCATTAGATATAGATCCACATTTAGAAGGCCAACAACCAAGTTAAAGTTTTTTAAAAATGAAATGTTTTTATTGATATCTTTTTTTATATTAATGTAGTGTTTCCCAATATCCCTCTCTTCTTAACTGCCTAGAGAGGTATACTGTATGACAAATAATAATTTTTTTAAACGTAAAACAAAAGAATAGGAAAAGTGCAATTGGAAAGTGTATCATAAAAGTTTGAAAATATGTGCATCATTTGTGGGCCTCCCACATCTATAAAAGAGTGGTTGGAGATATCTTTTCATCTCTTTTATTTCCAGCCATGCTTGGTTTTTTTGTTTGTTTTTTAAAAATTATTGTCGGGTTTAGTTTGGTTTTTTGCAGCATTTTGCAATATTTACTTTTGGGGGGAGGGGAAAGATGTGTTCTCCATATTTACATAGTCTTTTCTTAATTCTATTTTACTTTCCCTCAATTCATGTACATATTTCCAACACATTCATTTCAGCAAAGTAATAATCTCATTACATTCATGTATGATAGTTTGGTTAAGTCTTTTCTGGTCCATGAACATCTATTGATTATAGTACTTTGCTATCGCTTCAAAGTGCTGCTCTCAATATTATTATGATGTATTAGAACTTCTTTTCAGTGACCTTCTTGGAATATAAACTCAGCGATGGAATATCTACGTCAAAGGATAGTAGACATTCTGGTTAATTTATGTAATTTGAAATTGCTTTCCAACAGAGTTGTATCAGTTTATAGTTCCAACAATAATGCCTTGGTGTTCCTTTCTACGCACAATCCCTCTATTGACTTTTCCTCTGTTTTTTGTTGTTGTTGTTGTTTGTTTGTTTGTTTTTGCCTAGTCACACAATTAGGAAGTGTTAAGTATCTGAGACTAGATTTGAACTAGATTTGAACTCCTGTCCTCCTAACTTCAGGTCAGGTGCTCTATCCACTGCACCACCTAGCTGCCCTGACTTTAATTGTTTTTTGTCATCTTTTCCCATTCATAGATTTTTTTTTTCATTATAGTTTTTATTTACCACATATATGCATGGGTAATTTTACAGCATTGACAATTGCAAAAACTTTTGTTCCAATTTTTCGCCTCCTTCCTCCCACCCCCCTCCCCCAGATGGCAGGTTGACCAATACATGTTACATATGTTAAAGTATAAATTAAATACAATATATGTATACATGTCCAAACAGTTATTTTGATGTACAAAAAGAATCGAACTTTGAAATAGTATACCATTAGCCTGTGAAGGAAATCTGAAATGCAGGCAGACAAAAATAGAGGGATTGGGAATTTTATGTAGTGGTTCATAGTCATCTCCTAGAGTTCTTTCCCTGGGTGTAGCTGGTTCAGTTCATTTCTGCTCTGTTGGAACTGATTTGGTTCATCTCATTGTTGAAGAATTGATCATCATATAGTATTGTTGTTGAAATATATTATGAATGATCTCCTGGTCCTGCTCATTTCACTCAGCATCAGTTCATGTAAGTCTCTAGGCCTTTCTGAAATCATCCTGTTTGTCATTTCTTACAGAATAGTAATATTCCATAATATTCATATACCACAATTTATTCATTAGCCATTCTCCAATGGATGGATATCCACTCAGTTTCCTGTTTCTGGGCACTACAAAGAGGGCTGCCACAAACATTCATGCACATACAGGTCCCTTTCCCTTCTTTAAGATCTCTTTGGGATATAAGCTCAGTAATAACATTGCTGGGTCAAAGGGTATGCACAGTTTGATAACTTTTGGACCATAGTTTCAAATTGCTATCCAAAATGGCTGGATGTAGTCACAATTCCACCAACAATGTATTTTCCTACATCCCCTCCAACATTCTGCATTATCTTTCCCTGTCATTCTAGAGAATATGACAGATGTATAGTGGTATCTCAGAGTTGTCTTAATTTGCATTTCTCTGATTAATAATGACTTGGAGCATCTTTTCATTCCCATTTATAGATTATAAAATAATGCCTCAGGATTGTTTTGGTTTGCATTATTTTTATTAATAATAATTTGGATCATTTTTCCATGTGATTGTTAACTTCATTTGAGAACTATTACATATTCATTTATCATTTATTTAATGGGGAATGGCTTTTGGTCTTATATATATGTTATTTAGTATCTATCTTAAGTACCAAGTCCTTGTCAGAGAACTTTGATACAAAATTGTTTTTCTCATTTAACTGCATTATTTATTATCCCTAGGTGCATTCATTTCATATGTGCAAGGGATTTTCATTTTCATATAATTAATGCTATGTCTTTTGCCTTTTGTAATTACCTTTATTTCTTGTTTGGTTAAAAATACTTTTCTTACCCATTAGTCATGAGAATTGTGATCTCTTAACATTTTTAAATTTTAGGATTATTTATGCACATAGAACAGATTATGGAACATGGTATAAGTGATAGTCTAATCCTAATTTCTAGTGAATAGCTTTTGAATTTTCCTGACAGTTTTTATCAAATAGGGAGCTTTATGTTTTTTCAAATATTAAAGTTAATGAATTCTATAGTTTCTTTTTTCTCCCTTGTCTACCTCTCCATTTTTAAAGCAGTATCAGAAAATTTTGTTGACTACTGCTTTATAATGATATGGAAATGTTATTTCCCTTCATCCCTATTGTATTTTATTATTGCCCTCCTATTCTAGAATTTTACTTTTCCAAATTCAGCTGTTCTATATCAAGTTCTATAAAGTATTCCTTTGATAGTTTGACTATCTTATTAAAAGTGTGAGACAACTTTGGTAATGTTATTTTTATTTTATATCTCTCGTATATATGTATGTGTATGTCCTAACCATGAGCATCAAATATGCCTGTAGCCATTTAAGCTATTCTTTTGTTTTTAAAGGTGCGCTTTGTAATCAAATCTGTACATGTTTGGGGTTTTTTTTTTCTTTTTTGTTTGGGGGGGTATATTTTGCTTTGATAGATTGAGCAAAGATACTTTATGTATTTTTTAGTTAAATTTGAAGTGATATTTCCCCTTCTATTATTGCCTCTTAAATTTTTTTTTAGTACTATATCGAAATGCATTTGATTTTTGAGACTTATTTCTTTACCTGTATTTATATACCTTTCATTTATTCCTCTTATCCTATTACCATTGTTAATATTTCCAGGGTGGCATCCTTGCTTTACTCCTGCATTTATTGGATAAGGTTCTAACATTTACCCATTACATATCATGTTTGCTTTTGATTTTAGGCAGATTTTTTTTTTTTATATAATAGCAGAAAAGGTTTCTCTATGCCTGTACTTTGTAGGGTTTTTTTTTTCTCCATAAATAAATGCTGTGCTTTATCAGCAGCTTTTTCCGCCTCTGTTAAGATGATCATGTAGTTTCAGATGCTTTGTTTTTTTAATATAATTAATTATGTTGATTATTTTTCTATTTTTGATTTTTTTTTCCCCCCACTGAGGCAAGTGGGGCTAAGTGACTTGCCCAGCTAGGAAGTTAAGTGTCTGAGGTCACATTTGAACTCAGGTCCTCCTGACTTCAAGGCTGGTGCAGTATCCACTGCGCCACCTAGCTGCCCTGAATCATTCTTGCATCTCTGGCATAAATTCAATTTAGTTATATTATATTCTTTCTTGGCTAAGTATAATCTGATAGAATTTTATTTCAAAAATTTTTATAAGATTCATTATTGATACTGTTCTGTATTATCCATCTGTCCTTTGTCATTTCCTGATTTAAATATTAAGGATTCTATTTCATGCAAGGAATATGATAGGGTACTTTCTTAATTTTTGTGAAAGATAGGTCCTAATTTTCTGTAAGGTTTGATAGAATTGTTCTATGAATCAATCTATTAGGAGCAGGAGTTGTTTGTTTTCTTTAATAATTTCTTTATTGTTACTCTAGTTCCTTTTCTCAGATTGAGTTTAAGATCTTTATTTGATCTTCTCTAAGTTTGTAAGATGACGTTTAATAGGTTGCTTAAAAACAGTTGTTTTTTTTTTTTTTTAATAATAGCTTTGTATTTTCAAAATACATGCAAAGATAGTTTCCAGCATTCATCCTTGCAAAACCTTGTGATCCAATTTCTTCTCCTTCCTTCTTCCCCTCCTTCCCTCCTCTAGACGGCAAGTAATCTGATGTATGTTAAACATAGCCCTTCTATACATATTTCCACATTTATCATGCTGCACAAGACAAATCATATGAAAGGGGAAAAAAATAAGAAAACAAAAAACAATCATACAACAAAAAGAGTGAAAATTCTATGTTGTAATCCACACTCAGTCCCCGTACTCCTCTTTCTGGATGCAGATGGCTCCATCACCTCATTGTTGATGAGAGCTACGTCCACTGATCATCATATAATCTTGTTGCTGTGTACAATGATCTCCTGATTCTGCTCATTTCACTTAGCATCAGTTCATGTAGGTCTCCCCAAGCTTCTCAGAAATCATCCTGTCGATCATTTCTTATAGAACAATCATATTCCATAACATTCTGTAAAGGGCTAGAACTGAGCAGCTGCAAGGTAACCTAGCAAGTAATGCTAATTACCAATTGGACAATTCTCTATTAACATATGCTTGGAGAATGACCCTCTCCCTAACTATTATGTGCTGGATTGGTGGGTGTGGACAAAGAAGGAAAAGAGAAAGATGAGAGGGTGGAGTAGGACTGGGAGGATCATTCTTTTGGAGGTGGAGAGAGAGGAAGGAGGTGTGGAGATTGCTAGATCTAATCGCCTAAGGGCGATCCCAAAAGATCTAGAATAAAGATTTTTGCTTATTCTGACTCAGCTGATTCTAAGATATCCAGGGTCACAACAATATTCATATGCCATAACTTATTCAGCAATTCTTCAACTGATGGACATCCACTCGTTTCCAATTTCTTGCCACTACAAAAAGGGCTACAATGTTTTTGCATATGTGGGTCCCTTTCTCTTCTTTATTATATCTTTGAGATACAGAGTAGACACACTGCTGGATAAAAGGGTATGCATAGTTTGATAGTCCTTTGAGCATAAAAACTTATTTCTTAGCACCCTCTGAGCATAGGGTTTTTAATTTTTGGGTTTTTTTTTTTTTTTTTTTTTTTTGCCATTATAAATGCCAAAAAGAGACAAAGGTCACAGAAGACAGATTGTCATTTTCTATTTTTTATGAGCTGACATGACCAAAGAATTCATTACCAAATGGACAGCCTACTAGTGATGACCTCTTTATACTTAGCTAGGCTGATCGTGGGGAAATGGACATTATGTGTTGCATTACTAGGGATATTATAGGACTTTTGCCATAGCTGAACCTTGTAAATTAGTTGTACTCTGTTGCCACAGAGACTACTGGTCATCTTTACTTCATGATGCATCTGAATAGAACTTTGTGGAGGAGCAAAAATTAGTAGAGAAAATATATATTTATTGGTTTTCCTTAGAAAGACAATATTTTGGAAGAGATTCAGAGAAGAGGGCCCTGAGTCTTGGGAAAGCAATTCTTTAAGTGTAGAACAAAATGGATTAAAAATTGCCACTTGACCCAAATCTGCATAGTAGTTGATAGGTCACTAGTCTGTTATATTTCATGGTTTATTTGCAGGGATGATAGGCAGAGTGGAAATTGGACACCTGCTACCTTCTCTTCCCTGGATCATCTGTTCGGTGGAAGCAGCTGACAAAGCATTCTGCTTTTATTTAGGGTCTGAACCCTATTTCTTTCTCTACCCATCCCGTACTTTCACCCCCTTCTCTCCTTAACCCACCCAGCACCACTCCAAAGAGAGGATTGTCCCACCAATTGCAATCATTTGTGACTTTGAACAGGCACAATGTTGCTGATCCACTGTTTCTGTGATGGAACTTATTTCAGTGCTGAAAAATAGTAGGATGAATTACACATAAATTAAAGAACATTTAAAATTAGTTTTAAAATATTTAGTACATTTTGAAGATTAAGACCTCTTTGTCACCTATGATTTATTTATTTTCGCCCAGTTTTGTGAATTCATCAGTTCATTTGAGGAAATTCCCTTTCTCAACAAATGCATATCCAGTATCTGCTCTGCAATTTTTAAGCTCAAAGAGATACTTAGAGCAGAAGTGTTGAACTTTCTAGGTGTATATAGTGGCAGCATTCCTTAGTTCATGACACTGCTTCTTCCACTTTTAATTTTTAAAACCTAAAACAGCTTATTGTTTTGAGTTTTCTAAGCTCCAGTTTGAAATAGGGGCATTTTGTAAATAGAGAAAACGTTTTGTTGATAGATTAATTACTATTGGGTTGTAAGAAAATGAATATTGGGATGAATTATATTTGTAGTTGAAAAAAATCGAAAGAAATAAGCTAATGACACATAGCTTAATGTGAATATCTCTATTCTCTACTTGCTTAACTTTTAGGTATCTATTCTTCAAGGTTCAGCTCAAATTTTGGCGCCTCTGTAGTGCTTTCCCTGCCTACTTCAGTTTATATTAATCTATTATTTTTCTAAATTAGAGTTGGTATCCTCAATGTCTAGACCGTCATTTGTACATGCTAATAGTGATAGCTCATATTTATGGAATTTCACGAACATTTATTAATCATTCATTATGTACATTATGTATGATGCTATGGATAGTCTTGAAGCTGGAATCAGGAGATCTGAGTTCAGATCTAACCTCAAACACTTCCTGTGTGACCCTAAGCAAATCTTTTAGCCTCTGAGTGCCTCAGTTTCCTCAATAGTAAAAATGGGGATAACAGACTTTATATGGTTGTTGTGAGGACAGAATAAGAATACTTTATCCATAAAGCACTATGTAAAATACTTGCTGTTACTGCTGCTATATTACTATTATATTACATAGAATGATTTTCTTCCAAAAACTCTTTGAAGTAGTAATGATACAGATGGGGAAATAAAAGGCCAGAAGTATCAGCTGACTTGCCTGAGAGTCATGTAGTAGATGTATGGGAACCAAATCAGATAGCATTTTCAAACACACTGCTTTTCTTACTATATCTCTTTAAAACAAGATTTGAGAAGCTTTGAGTCCTTCTCTATAGAGACAAGGGACAACACAAACTAAACATATACTATGAATACATTTTTCTGGCATTTAAATTTTGTTGTTGTTGTTTTAAACAGCTTTATTTATGCATTAAGAATGATGTAATAGTGTCAAACTCAAAAGTAGGGGTCACTAAGCCTGTAAGGACTCCTAGGTATATATTTATTTTAGAAAAACACATAATATCCATGTTCCATTGTATTTTTATTTATTTTGATAAACGTTTCCCAATTACATCTCTATCTGGACACACCCAGCTCTTGTGCTTTAAAACATGTTCCTATTCCCATTTTAATCCATCCTTTACTCCCAAGTGTTATGTGACTGCTTAGCAATTTGTTGTTCTTTTACAGTTGTATGCATATTAGTTTTTCCTGCCCCCCCCCTTTTTTTCTTTTTTCTTTTTCTTTTTCTTTTCTTTTTTTTGGGGGGGGTGAATTGTTAGAGGAAGAAAATGGTAGTGGTGTGCGATGGAAATTAAATTTAAATTTGGAGTACCTGAGTTTGTATGCCAACTGCCCATCTTGGAACCTTAGATTTCTTATTTGTAAAGTGGAGGTTCCACTAGAAAATCCTTCTTAAACTGTGAGTCGCAACACCACATAATTGGATGCAGAGTGTCTTGAAATTATGATTTATTATTAATAAATGTTTGATTTGCATAGTAACTTTATATATCTATATACTCAGCGTTGCATGAAAATTTCTTGGGCTTCTCAGTTGCTAATAGAAAAAAATTTAAAAGCTCTTAACTAAAATATCTTTCTGTCCTAAATTCAATAATGGAACAATGTCTTAAAACACTTTTTATATCCCATACAATATCCACCATGGGATAGTGGTTGGTTGTTTGATTTGCCTGGATTGTGATTTACTAATAAAGTCCAGAGCGGTGTGTGTATATGGAGAAGTTCAAGGGAGAAAATGAAAGCAAGAGTGGAAGGAAACCTGGGTTTAAAAAAAAAAAAAAAAAAGGTTACAGGAATGACATTCTGAAATAGTAATGAAAGTAAGTTTTTTTCTTTTTGTGAATTGTTTCTTTGATCCTCATTCACCCTTCTGGTTCCAACAAATTAAGGGAGAAAAGCACACAAGGATGTCTATATTCTATTAAACTTTAGAGTTTAGCCACTCTTTTTCATTCCATTTCTTTTAGTTTTCCTAACTCCTTCCTAGGTTTTCTAACCACATATCCCCCACTAAAATTTTCTCTTTTTATTTTTCACATTTTTATTTTCTTGCCTACTAATCTTAAATCTTATATAAATTATTTTTTCTAGCATCATTGAAGAAGGCATAATAATTAACAATCCTGCATAAGCAAACTGAAGCATTTATTAATCTGAACTGAATTTGAAGAACTGAAGCTTATGTTTGAAGGTCTGAAACATTTTAAAAGTTAATCCTTTGAAGAACATTTCCAGAATGGATTGCACATTATAGCATTAAATATAAGATACATAATTTGGCATTTTTATGGTTGACTCAGGTTTACATAATAAACAAAGTTATTATTCTATGCAGTAATATAAATAATACAGTAATATAGTTAATATCTTTGGCTGTCAGTGTTAAGAGCTATTTACTTCATAGAATAAATAATTCTAAACTGCCCTACTTTGTCTATTTTAATAGTTTTATCTCCATTTAATTTTTTTACTTATGTTACTATTGGTATACCTGCTTCTACCATTCAGCTTTCCTTTTCTGATTGATTGCTTTTGAATATCAATGGGAAATCAGGTGGCCAAATTTGTTAAAATAGTGGATATAATACACTTAATAAACTTTTTGATAAAGATTAATAGTCTCAAAGTGTCATAATGGTCACTTTTATATAGTAAAGAGACTGTATAACATTTTCTCCTTTGGGGATTGGATAGGACAGACTAATGACTTAAAAATCCTGTAAGTACCAATAAAGTAGCTTAATATGGTCATGTTATAAATATAATGAACATACCTAACTTCAGCAAGACTACATGAATAATTCAAAACTTTCTCCACCTAGACTTACAGAACAAGGAACAGAGGATATGTAATCTTAGTCCTCAACATTCATATGTTTAACTTTTGGAATTTAAAACATTCATGTAATTTTATTAGTAACCATATTTTTACTTATTTGTTGGCAACGATGCACATTCTCAGCCATCTGCAGTAAAGAGAAAAAATGATAGGTGAGATGCACTCAAGTTTGTGGAAGTTTGTAGAATGGCTGATATCCTAATAGGTGTTTCACTGGACTGGCCTACTGTATCCTTATAGAGTGTTCCACGTGCATTTGTTGCATATTTTCATTACTTGGCTTTAAAACTCAAGTTCTATGTTTCAATTATGCCCCTAAAGCTCAGGCTCAGGGTCTTCCAACTGTATCATCTGAAGTCCCAGGAAACTCTTGATTTTTAAAGGAAGGACTATATAGAGGGGTTTATAGCAATGTAATAAACAGAACAACACCCTTATGCTGTCATCTGACACAATGGAAGGTAAGATTCAAGTTAAAATGTTTTCATTTTAAGAATTTTATTAGTTGTACAGTATTTGTGGTACTATAGATTTTTGTGTTGTGAAAATATTATATGAAGTCAGTTGTTGGTTGGTTTTTTAAAAATTGAAATTTTAGTACAAAAAGGTTCCAGAATTCTAGGGAATTATTATTATTATTTTTTAGTATTCTTTTTTTCTCCCCCCCCCCCCCCCCAGGCTGGGGTTAAGTGACTTGCCCAGGGTCACACAGCTAGGAAGTTTTAAGTGTCTGAGACATTTGAACTCGGGTCCTCCTGAATTCAAGGCTGGTAGCTCTATCCACTGCGCCATCTAGCTGCCCTCTCTAGGGAATTATTAACAATAAAAAAATGTTCTGCTTGTTATCAGTTTTATTTTGTTTACTTCATTTTGTGGGTTATTTAATGGTTACTGGGTTAGGAAAAGTGCATATTATCAGAATTAATGTTTTGTTTTAAATAACTATGCATAAAATTAAATTTTTAGCAATCTCTAGTGAAAGATTACAGTTTTTGGTAAATGTAAAAATTTAACCCCCCATTACCCATATATTCATGTGTCAATATTGGCATTTTTGACTTTGACTCTGTATTCTAGAAACATTATTCCTGTGAAAATTGAGGATTTACTATATTTGAGAGAGCGTTCTGTTCCGTTAGTTGTAACAAACAAAGGGGGTATTAAAATCATGTCTGGCATATTTCCTACATTTGGATTTTTCTTCTTTTTTTCTTCCTCTTTTTCTAAGTTAAAAGAATTCAGCTACTATGCTAAGTTGTTCAAAGTATTAAGTCTTTGGGTCTTCATTGTAGTAAATTTACCTTAATGGCTATAACATACAATTTCACAACTTTTATGAATGTATAAGTATTTCCATAAGACATACCACTCCATTGAACTTTAAACACCCACGAACCTTTTTAGGGGAAAGGAACATTTACTGTGTATAAAAATAGAAAACCAAATTGTTGCCTTTAGAGTGTGTTCTCTCAGTGTATTGAGGCAGCTTATTATTAAATAGTCCTAAAAACTCACAAGCAATTTCCATTCATTTTAGAATACCAAGAAAATGTGTTGTTTTTTTTTGTTTGTTTGTTTGTTTGTTTGTTTTTTTTACTTTTATTGATAATTGCTTAGGCTAGTTAATGGAACTGGAACATAGGCATTTTGTTGAAATAGATTACATATCAGGTGACTGACTTTGGCTACTGCATTTTTTGTGGGAGTCATTCTTTTAATAGTGCTTGGTATTACTGATTCTTTTGGTTTGTAATTTTATTTCCTTGTATATGAAAATTGTATGTGTGAGGTACTGCAAGGATCTATGATTTGATTATTGTAAGGGTCCTCAGATTATAACCACTTTACAACTTAGATGGTATTTGGTAGTTGCTGTGGGGGAACAATTGATCCTCTTGTGGTCAGTCTTGTTGATGAACCTCTGAATTTAGCTCAACAAGTCCTTGGGTGACAGACATAGAATCACATTGTGTCTATTCTCAAAGTCTGCTCAGCTTTCTTTGATCTTCCAGAGCTTTTGTTTTGAATACATATGCCCAGTCTTTTAGTACAGAAGGATATTTCCATAGGAGAAAATGTAGAAGCATAAAAGGGGGAAGAGGAAGAGAACAAGCAATTATTAAACTAAGAGATGTTATATCATTTGATTCTCACAACAATTCTATGAGGTAGATACCATTGTTTTCTCCCTTTTATAGTTAAGGAAACTGAGGCAGATAGTGTATAGCTTTAAAAGCATGATATTTTAAAATTAGTTATTCCTGTTTACTTTTGTCACTGAAACAATGAAATTGGTATTTAAACATATACTATGTGATCAGTGACAGCTATGATTGGTTGCAAGAACTAAAAAGGCAATTAGTTCTTTGTACTCTTTTATAGTTTGAAGAGGTATGGACAAAATTTCAGTTTAAATCTTTAAAGAAAAACTTTCCAATAGTTAGAGATTAAAAATTAAAATGGGATGCTTGGGGAATTTAGTAGTTCACCATCACTAGAGGTCCTCCAGGAAAAGCAAATGATTATTTGTTTGGGTTTAGTTTAGCATTTTTTTCTTTTTTTGTTTTTGTTTTGTTTTGTTTTTAAGAGGGAATTCTTGTTCAAATACCGAGTAGGTGATCTCTGAGCTCCCTTCCAACACAGATTTTATGGGGAAATTTTTCATATATTTATATATTCATGATGATATTGAGAAACATACCTAAAAAAGTAGTAGGGGATTTATTGACATACCTAATATAAAATAGCATTTTTTTAAGTTAAAAGGACTTGGCTTATCTCATTTGAGCTTCATGATAAATCCTTAGAAGTAGATTCTGCTATTATCATGATTATTGTGAACCCTATTTTGAAGGAAATTAAGGTTCAGAGAGGTTAAATGACTTATTACCCAGACTAAGACGCCAATGATAGGATTTGAATTCAGGTTTTTCTGAATCAAAATATGGCACATTATGCACTGTGCCACCTAATTTCCCTCATAAAGAACAGTGATTGTTTCTAGCATGGAATCTTTGCTTCCTAAATTACCTGCTCTTTTATCTTCTGGAAGTTATAATGAACAAAATGAAGAGAGTAGTAACATTCCTTCCAGTGATATCTGGCTACCTATTTACCTACTACATCAGGTAGAAAGTCCTCTGATTGGTTTTCAGAGTCCTATCCAGTCTTTTTTCCTAGTATAAATTCTGTTCCATTCAGGCTGATTTCCCATAATACCTTTACAGAGCTTACTCCTGTTCTGTTTTCTTAGCACATTCTTTACCTTACTCACAAATCCTATCACTTTTTCATTCTGCAGCTCACACTGATCTCTAGCCTTTTCTAAATTTTATTACATTTATCCTTAATATTACATAGCTTTTATCCTAATTGGGATAGTGGGAAAGGTAATACACTAGAACTCTTGTTTGGATTTTGTAAAAGGAAAGTTATTGCATTATTTGTTGACAGACACATGTCCTATCTTTATGTTTAATTTTTGATCTAGTTTAGTAAAGATACAATGGTTCTTGATGATTGGTATTTCTTGTTTATTTAAAATAATTGTTCAAAACTTTGGAACAGGCTAATTGGTTATAACTCAGATGATTTCAATTTTTGTTGATAACATCTAAAGCATTGTAGACAGCATGGACCTTTCTGTCTTGGGCCTCCTTATGCTAGCTACCCCTGCACCGGTGGGCCACGTCCTCTCTTGCCCAACTGAGACAGACCTTTCCTGAAGTCCTTTCAAGATATCTTTTGCTGGAAATTAGTTATATATTGTGATTCAGGAGCCACCTACCAGTGGCTGCTGGAGGTCTAACTCAGACTTGTAGAATGGTTCTCTTCCTTTGAGAGGATGGTGATGATACAAGGATACTGAGAGGCAGTTGCTATTCTCTGACCTCCCGACTGAGAGGCTGTTGCATTGTCTAACCTCTTTCCTCTTCTCTCTGCCTACAATTTATTTCATTCCCAGTCCACAAGCAACACCTGTGTCAGTAGAGCTTGCCCTGCAACTCCCTCAAGTGTCACAATCCATAGCTGCAGATGCTCTTGGAGAATTGACCTGTCCTTTCATCCAGGCATGGTCCTTAACAGTTATACTCCAAATATTTGTGGGTTCTGTTACTCCAAAATCTGTTCAGAAGCTTAATCTACTGTTGATTCTGAAGGAAGCCAGGAAGAGATTAGACGAAGTCCTATGTACTCTCCCTCATTTTAGCTCTGCCTTTCCCTTTTATTTTTTCAAAATGCCTTTGGACACCTGTAACGTGCTCTCCTGGCAGTTACAATTATTATTCTGTCCTAGACCCACCAGAGTACCTTTGACCACTGTCCTTTGCAGTGTGAGCTCTACCCGGCTCGCCTCCTCTGAGGCCTTCTAAGGTCTCTGGCCACAATCTCTTGAATCTATAGCTTAATAACCGGTAGCGCACTCAAGAACAACCACGTGTAATCTTAAAAGCCTTTATTATACCTACTCACATAATGCCCTAACTGATGCCCTGACTTGTTGGTTCCCAAGTGAACACCTGGTCAGAAGACCCATGTGTTCACTACCAAAATCCTTACCTCTTTCGGCTACCCATCTTGGCTTGGCCACCCAGGCTAGGAGCCAGGGTGAACAGCAGGAGGTTAAAGAGGGCGGTTGCTGCCTGCAGTGGGCTTATATAGGGCCTGTGAGGTCACACACACAGCCAATCAGCGAGAGAGTCACCCATTACAAAACTATCTCAATATGGCCAGGATCCCGCCCAAGGGCAGTCCTAATATCCACAGAAATTACTTCTGGGCCTCAATCCCGATGCACTGTGTCCGCCCATTTAAAGGGCCCCTTACAGACACCCTTCAAAACTGACTTCTTGGGCTCCCAATAGACTTCTTTTGGGGCTAAGGAGATACCATTTTCTTAGCTTTTGGCATGCTCTTTTTGTTGTCAAGTTGTTTTAATTGTGCCTTACTCTTTGGGGTTTTTTTTGGCAGAGAAACCAGAATGGTTTGCCTTTTCCTTCTCTATCTCATTTTGTAGGTGAGGAAAACTGAAGCAAACAGGGAGGAAAACACAGCTGGTGTCTGAGGTTCAGGTTTTTGTCTACATGTCAGCCCTTTATCATGTGTCACTGTGCTCCCTAGTTACCCTGGCATAATCCTAGAACGAAAGTTTGTTTTCTACCCTTCTATTCCACTATCAGTATCAGAGTGGTAAGAGAAACTATGTTGAGCTTTAGCGTAGATTGGTTAAAGTAGATTTTATGTTCTTATGAATGGGAGAAACATTTCATTGAGGGGAGGTTTTATTATATATATGTATATTCACACATTTGGGTATAATAGCATTGACATAACATTTTACAAAATGGTTTATGTACAAGTTCTCATTTTTCATAGTCATCCCTTGAGGTATTGCTAAAAATAATCCTTACTTAGATGAAAATGAGGTTTACTGAGTTTTAAGTAATTAGTACAATGTCATACAGTTAGCATCGCAGATAGGTGAATTTATATCTTTTTGACTAAAAGTTCAACACTCTTATCACAGAGATATGAAAAGTGGATGATGAGCAGAAGATCATGTGTAAAAGTAAGAAGACCTGAATTTAACTTTTGCCTATGACACATACTAACTTGTTTGACTTAGGCAAATCCTTTAACTTGGG